>NW_027592197.1:0-60939 GCF_964213995.1 Mustelus asterias
ACTCTTCCAGTCTCTCCAGCCGGGCGACTCGTCCAGTCTCTCCAGCCGGGCGACTCTTCCAGTCTCTCCAGCTGGCCGACTCTTCCGAGCTCTCTCGACAGGCCCCATTCCTCTCCGTCCTCCCTCCCGAGTCACTCCTAGCCCTGCGGAAACCAGCGTACGGGGGGGGGGAGAGAGAGAGAGAGTTTGCATTTCGGTTGGGGTGGGGGCGGGATGAGGTTTGGGGGCGAATGAGAATGAGTCGGAAACTCTGTACAGTGACCCCACTTTTGTGATAACTGAGCCAAGTGTGGCAATAAAACTCATGCGACCGACATTCCTTCTGGGAAATTTCTTTAAGGACGTACCGATTCGCTCTAAGGAGGTGCGGTGGGCACAGCGGGTTCACGCTGCTGCCTCACCGCGCCAGGGAGCCGGGTTCAATTCTAACCTCGGGTCACTGTCTGTGTGGAGTCTGCACGTTCTCCCCGTGTCTGCGTGGGTTTCCTCCGGGTGCTCCGGTTTCCTCCAACATTCCAAAGATGTGTAGGTTGGGTGGATTGGCCATGCTAAATTGTCCCTTAGTGTCCAAAGATGTGCAGGTTAGGTGGATTGGCCATGCTAAATTGTCCTTAGTGTCCAAAGATGTGTAGGTTAGGGTGGATTGGCCATGCTAAATTGTCCCTTAGTGTCCAAAGATGTGTAGGTTGGGTGGATTGGCCATGGTAAATTGCCCCTTAGTGTCCAAAGATGTGTAGGTTAGGGTGGATTGGCCATGCTAAATTGTCCCTTAGTGTCCAAAGATGTGTAGGTTAGGGTGGATTGGCCATGCTAAATTGTCCCTTAGTGTCCAAAGATGTGTAGGTTAGGGTGGATTGGCCATGCTAAACTGTCCCTTAGTGTCCAAAGATGTGTAGGTTAGGTGGATTGGCCATGCTAAATTGTCCCTTAGTGTCCAAAGATGTGCAGGTTAGGGTGGATTGGCCATGCTAAATTGTCCCTTAGTGTCCAAAGATGTGTAGGTTAGGGTGGATTGGCCATGCTAAATTGTCCCTTAGTGTCCAAAGATGTGTAGGTTAGGGTGGATTGGCCATGCTAAATTGTCCCTTAGTGTCCAAAGATGTGTAGGTTAGGTGGATTGGCCATGCTAAATTGTCCCTTAGTGTCCAAAGATGTGTAGGTTAGGGTGGATTGGCCATGCTAAATTGTCCCTTAGTGTCCAAAGATGTGTAGGTTAGGGTGGATTGGCCATGCTAAACTGTCCCTTAGTGTCCAAAGATGTGTAGGTTAGGTGGATTGGCCATGCTAAATTGTCCCTTAGTGTCCAAAGATGTGTAGGTTAGGTGGATTGGCCATGCTAAACTGTCCCTTAGTGTCCAAAGATGTGTAGGTTAGGGTGGATTGGCCATGCTAAATTGTCCCTTAGTGTCCAAAGATGTGTAGGTTGGGTGGATTGGCCATGCTAAATTGCCCCTTAGTGTCCAAAGATGTGTAGGTTGGGTGGATTGGCCATGCTAAATTGTCCCTTAGTGTCCAAAGATGTGTAGGTTGGGTGGATTGGCCATGGTAAATTGCCCCTTAGTGTCCAAAGATGTGTAGGTTGGGTGGATTGGCCATGCTAAATTGTCCCTTAGTGTCCAAAGATGTGTAGGTTGGGTGGATTGGCCATGGTAAATTGCCCCTTAGTGTCCAAAGATGTGTAGGTTAGGGGGATTGGCCATGCTAAATTGCCCCTTCGTGTCCAAAGATGTGTAGGTTAGGGGGATTGGCCATGGTAAATTGCCCCTTAGTGTCCAAAGATGTGTAGGTTAGGGGGATTGGCCGTGCTAAATTGTCCCCTCGTGAGGAACAGTTTAGAGGAGATGTGCGAGGCAATCTTTTTACACAGAGGGTGGTGAATGTCTGGAACGCGCTGCCCGGGGAGGTGGTGGGAGCAGGTACGATCACGGCAGTTAAGGGGCATCTAGATGAACACATGAGTAGGATGGGAATGGAAGGATACGGACTCGGTAAGTGCATACGGTTTTAGTTTAGGCAGGCATCATGATCGGCACGGGCTTGGAGGGCCGAAGGGCCTGTTTCTGTGCTGTACTGTTCTTTGTTGTTGTCGCGAATGTTGTCCCACGTGATCTGACCCCATAGTCACTGTCTGGGCAGCAGTAAGATTGGTATGTTGTCGCTGAACATTGTGCAATCATCACTGCGCACCCCCACGTTATGACGCTGTGTTATATTCTGCAGAAGACAACGGGATGCTTCAACGTATCGTCAATGCAGAGGGAGAGAGAGAGAATAACCTTCCTTTTTACAGATCTGTGTAACCAACACTGGCCAAAACCCAAAGCAAGAAGTTTAACAACACCAGGTTAAAGTCCAACAGGTTTATTTGGTAGCAAAAGCCACACAAGCTTTCGAGGAGAGCCTCGAAAGCTTGTGTGGCTTTTGCTACCAAATAAACCTGTTGGACTTTAACCTGGTGTTGTTAAACTTCTTACTGTGTTTACCCCAGTCCAACGCCGGCATCTCCACATCATGACTACCATAGACAACCCAAAGCACCAAAGAGAGGTTGTTATCAGTTGTGCAAGTCAGACATTCTGAAACTCGATTGACGTTGGCCCTGATAATGGCTAACTGTCCCCCTCACTTGCCTCATTTCTCATAGCGTCATAGAGGTTTACAGCATGGAAGCAGGCCCTTCGGCCCAACTTGTCCAAGCCGCCCAGTTTTTACCACTCAGCTAGTCCCAATTGCCCGCGTTTGGCCCATATCCCTCTGTACCCATCTTACCCATGTAACTGTCTAAACGCTTTTTAAAAGACAAAATTGTACCCGCCTCTACTACTGCCTCTGGCAGCTCGTTCCAGACACTCACCACCCTCTGTGTGAAAACATTGCCCCTCTGGACACTTCTGTATCTCTCCCCTCTCACCTTAAACCTGTGCCCTCTAGTTTTAGACTCCCCTACCTTTGGGAAAAGATATTGACGATCTAGCTGATCTGTGCCCCTCATTATTTTCTAGACCTCTATAAGATCACCCCTCAGCCTCCTACGCTCCAGAGAAAAAAGTCCCAGTCTATCCAGCCTCTCCTTATAACTCAATCCATCAAGCCCCGGTAGCATCCTAGTAAATCTCCTCTGCACTCTTTCTAGTTTAATAATATCCTTTCTATAATAGGGTGACCAGAACTGTACACAGTATTCCAAGTGTGGCCTTACCAATGTCTTGTACAACTTCAACAAGACGTCCCAACTCCTGTATTCAATGTTCTGGCCGATGATTGCTTCCGTAACACTATGCAATCACCACAAACTGGAGTCAGAGTGTCACACGTGATCTGACCCCATAGTCACTGTCTGGGCAGTAGTAAGATTGGTCAGGGCAGGTCAGGGCAGGAAACAGGATAGATTTTCATTGTAACTATAACAGCTCCAACAACACTCAAGAAGCTCGACACCATCCAGGACAAAGCAGCCCCGCTTGATTGGCACCACATCCACAAATATCCACTCCCTCCACCACCAACGCTCAGTAGCAGCAGTGTGTACCATCTACAAGATGCTCTGCAGCAACTCACCAAAGATCCTTAGACAGTACCTTCCAACCAAGAAAGTTATCTCCAATTGCAACGCGATCTTGACCAATTGGGCCAGTGGGCTGACGGATGGCAGATGGAGTTTAATTTAGACAAATGCGAGGTGATGCATTTTGGTAGATCGAACCAGGGCAGGACTTACTCAGTTCATGGTCGGGCGTTGGGGAGAGTTACAGAACAAAGAGATCTCGGGGTACATGTTCATAGCTCCTTGAAAGTGGAGTCACAGGTGGACAGAGTGGTGAAGAAGGCATTCAGCATGCTTGGTTTCATCGGTCAGAACATTGAATACAGGAGTTGGGACGTCTTGTTGAAGTTGTACAAGACATTGGTAAGGCCACACTTGGAATACTGTGTACGGTTCTGGTCACCCCTATTATAGAAAGGAGATTATTAAACTAGAAAGAGTGCAGAAAAGATTTACGAGGATGCTACCGGGACTTGATGGATTGAGTTATAAGGAGAGACTGGATAGACTGGGACTTTTTTCTCTGGAGCGTAGGAGGCTGAGGGGTGATCTTATAGAGGTCTATAAAATAATGAGGGGCACAGATCAGCTAGATAGTCAATATCTTTTCCCAAAGGTAGGGGAGTCTAAAACTAGAGGGCACAGGTTTAAGGTGAGAGGGGAGAGATACAAAAGTGTCCAGAGGGGCAATTTTTTCACACAGAGGGTGGTGAGTGTCTGGAACGAGCTGCCAGAGGCAGTAGTAGAGGCGGGTACAATTTTGTCTTTTAAAAAGCATTTAGATAGTGACATGGGCACGACGGGTATAGAGGGATATGGGCCAAACGCGGGCAATTGGGACTGGTTTAGGGTTTTTTTAAAAAAGGGGTAGCATGGACAAGTTGGGCCGAAGGGCCTGTTTCCATGCTGTAAACCTCTATGAGTCTATGGTCAGCGGGGGGGGGAGTCTGCTGGGGTGAGCGGGGGTGGGGGGATTCTCACTGCTGGAGGGATGCGGCCTGGGCGCTCCAGGCCGGGGGGGGAGGGGGTTCAGGGCTGGCCCAGGAATTGTTGTGGGGGGGGGGGGCGTGATTGGGCCATGGGGGCGGGGGAGGGGGGGGAGCTGGAGAGTCAGCACTGCGGGGGTCGCGGGCTGGCCAGCAAGTGGGGAGACTGACAGATCGGGGCATCTACGCATGTGCAGATTCCCAGAACACTCCGACTCCCCCCACCGAGGGTTTTTAATCAGATTCCCGACTGGGACCTCAGCAGTGCTCAGAGTGCGGAGATTGAGCTGAGAAGCTGAACTGACAGAACAGTCGGGATCCAGAACAGTTTTCCCACCAATTCAGCACTTTTGGGAGAATTGCAACGAATTCAATCCTTCAAAAACCTGGAATTACCGATGACCGTGTAACCAATGTGGATTGTTGGGGGAAAACCCATCTGGGTCACTCGTGTCCCTTTCGGGAAGGAAATCTGCCGTCCTGACCCCGGTCTGGCCTACATGTGACTCCAGAGCCACAGCAATGGGGTTCAATGCCCTTGGGGATGGATAATAAACATTGTCCCAGCGACAGCCACATCCCATGAACAAATAAGATGAAAATAAATAATGATCGCTATTCCCCAAATGCTCCCCCACCGCGACACTTGTCTCCAGGTTTATTTTGCCATTGAATCAATTTCTCCTGATTACACGTCACAAACTGGATGCACAATTATACAAAAGACAACGACATTAACTGGTCCCCGGGTTCCACACTCGAGCCGCAGTTCCTTCCTGATCCGTACCGTGACAACTCGACTGATGGTTTGTGCAGCAGGTTTAATGGGACAGCTGTGGGGGTGGGGAGAGGGCGTGTGGGGGAGGGGGGAGGGAGGGTGGGGGTGTGGGTGCACTGGAGGGGAGGGTGTGTGGGGGGTGGTGTGGGTTGGGGGTGGTGGGGGGGTGTGGGGAGGAGGGTGGGAGGGTTGGTTTGGGGGTGGGGGGTGGTGTGGGGTTGGGGGGTGGCGTGGGGGTGGGAGGGGGGGTGGAGGGTGATGTGGGGGTAGGGGGGTTCGGGGAGGGGGGAGGGTGTGTGGGGATGGTGGGGGTCGGGGAGGAGGGTAGGGGGCATGGGGGTGGGAGGTGGTGGGGGTGGGGGGGCATGTGGGTGGGAGGGGTGGGAGGGCATGGAGGTGGGGGTGGTGGGTGGGGGTGGTGGGTGGGAGGGGGTGAGGGATGGGGGTGGGGGGGCATGGGGGTGGTGGGTGGGAGGGGCGTGGGGGCATGAGGGGGTGGTGTGTGGGGGATGGGTGTTAGGGGTGGGGTGGGGGTTGTGGGCGGGAAGGGGGTGTGGGGACATACAAATGGGGAAAGTGTCACAGCAGCAATGCCCCCCCCTCTCCCAATGCGGGGGGTGGCAGCCCCCAAATGGATCTACGATGCTTCAGGATTCACTCCCATGGTGATACAGGGCTGGAGCCTCCTGCCAGTCTCTGCCTGGTGCACCCCTGGAGTTGGGAGCAAGGGGAGGGAGGGGGGAGGGTGCTGAGACCCAAATCAGTGGCTTCACTCGCAACCACAAGCTCACAATGATCGATCGCCCTGCTCAGGTCAAAGGCACAGCAAGAGGCCATTCCACTCTGAGATGTCCCAGTGCCCTGGCACAGGGAGAGGGGACAACTTGCTGGAGCCTCCAGCCAGATCTTCTAGAAAGGCAGCGCGATGATGCTGTAGAGAGTGAGGGTGAGGGTGAGTCCCCTGACAGGGAGGGTGCTGGAGGAATGTGACCAATGGGGCTTGGTGCCTGATTGAGGTCCAATTGGGGACCCGGTTTGTGTTGTTGTTGTATTGGAATCAATGAGGGATCCAGTTTGTCCCATTGTTGCATTGGATCCAATGAGGGATCCAGTTTGTGTTGTTGTTGCATTGGAGCCAATGAGGGATCCAGTCTGTGCTGTTGTTGCATTGGAGCCAATGAGGGATCCAGTCTGTGCTGTTGTTGCATTGGATCCAATGAGGGATCCAGTCTGTGCTGTTGTTGCATTGGAGCCAATGAGGGATCCAGTTTGTCCTGTTGTTGTATTGGAATCAGTGAGGGATCCAGTTTGTCCTGTTGTTGTATTGGAATCAGTGAGGGATCCAGGTGGTCCTGTTGTTGTATTGGAATCAGTGAGGGATCCAGTTTGTGTTGTTGTTGTATTGGAATCAATGAGGGATCCAGTTTGTCCTGTTGTTGTATTGGAATCAATGAGGCATCCTGTTTGTGCTTTTGTTGAATTGGAATCAATGAGGGATCTAGTTTGTCCTGTTGTTTTGGAATCAGTGAGGGATCCAGTTTGTCCTGTTGTTGTATTGGAATCAATGAGGGATCCAGTTTGTCCCATTGTTGCATTGGATCCAATGAGGGATCCAGTTTGTGTTGTTGTTGCATTGGAGCCAATGAGGGATCCAGTCTGTGCTGTTGTTGCATTGGAGCCAATGAGGGATCCAGTCTGTGCTGTTGTTGCATTGGATCCAATGAGGGATCCAGTTTGTGTTGTTGCATTGGAGCCAATGAGGGATCCAGTCTGTGCTGTTGTTGCATTGGAGCCAATGAGGGATCCAGTCTGTGCTGTTGTTGCATTGGAGCCAATGAGGGATCCAGTTTGTCCTGTTGTTGTATTGGAATCAGTGAGGGATCCAGTTTGTCCTGTTGTTGTATTGGAATCAGTGAGGGATCCAGGTGGTCCTGTTGTTGTATTGGAATCAGTGAGGGATCCAGTTTGTGTTGTTGTTGTATTGGAATCAATGAGGCATCCTGTTTGTGCTTTTGTTGAATTGGAATCAATGAGGGATCTAGTTTGTCCTGTTGTTGTATTGGAATCAATGAGGGATCCAGTTTGTCCCATTGTTGCATTGGAGCCAATGAGGAATCCAGTTTGTCCCATTGTTGCATTGGAGCCAATGAGGGATCCAGTTTGTGTTGTTGCTGCATTGGAGCCAATGAGGGATCCAGTCTGTGCTGTTGTTGCATTGGAACCAATGAGGGATCCAGTTTGTGCTGTTGCTGTATTGGAATCAGTGAGGGATCCAGGTTGTCCTGTTGTTGTATTGGAATCAATGAGGGATCCAGTTTGTGTTGTTGTTGTATTGGAATCAATGAGGGGTCCAGTTTGTCCCGTTGTTGTATTGGAATCAATTAGGGATCCAGTTTGTCCTGTTGTTGTATTGGAATCAATTAGGGATCCAGTTTGTCCTGTTGTTGTATTTGAATCAATTAGGGATCCAGTTTGTCCTGTTGTATTGGAATCAATGAGGGATCCAGTTTGTCCCATTGTTGCATTGGATCCAATGAGGGATCCAGTTTGTCCCATTGTTGCATTGGATCCAATGAGGGATCCAGTTTGTGCTGTTGTTGCATTGGAGCCAATGAGGGATCCAGTTTGTGCTGTTGTTGCATTGGAGCCAATGAGGGATCCAGTTTGTGCTGTTGTATTGGAATCAATGAGGGATCCAGTTTGTCCCATTGTTGTATTGGAATCAGTGAGGAATCCAGTTTGTCCTGTTGTTGCATTGGAATCAGTGAGGGATCCAGTTTGTCCAGTTGTGGTACTGGAATCAGTGAGGGATCCAGTTTGTCCTGTTGTTGTATTGGAATCAATGAGGGATCCAGTTTGTGTTGTTGTTGTATTGGAATCAATGAGGGATCCAGTTTGTCCCGTTGTTGTATTGGAATCAATGAGGGATCCAGTTTGTCCCGTTGTTGTATTGGAATCAGTGAGGGATCCAGTTTGTCCTGTTGTTGTATTGGAATCAGTGAGGGATCCAGTTTGTCCTGTTGTTGTATTGGAATCAGTGAGGGATCCAGTTTGTCCTGTTGTTGTATTGGAATCAGTGAGGGATCCAGTCTGTCCTGTTGTAATATTGGAATCAATGAGGGATCCAGTTTGTGTTGTTGTTGTATTGGAATCAATGAGGGATCCAGTTTGTGTTGTTGTTGTATTGGAATCAGTGAGGGATCCAGTTTGTCCTGTTGTTGTATTGGAATCAATGAGGGATCCAGTTTGTCCTGTTGTTGTATTGGATCCAATGAGGGATCCAATTTGTGCTGTTGTTGTATTGGAATCAATGATGGATCCAGTTTGTCCCATTGTGGTATTGGATCCAATCAGAGATCTAGTTGGTGCTTCTGTTGCATTGGATCCAATCAGAGATCTAGTTGGTGCTGTTGTTGCATCAGAGCCAATGAGGGATCCAGTTGGTGCTGTTGTTGTGTTGGAATCAATGAGGGATCCACTCAGTGACAACACTGTACTGTGACCAGCCGGTGATCCGTTGAGTGGTGATGCTGTACTGTAATCAGATTTTGATCCATTGAATGATGAAAATGCATTGTAATCAACCAGTGACACTGTTATGTTATAATCTATTGGAGATCTATTCAATGGTGCTGCATTGTAATCTGTTGGGGATCTATTCAATGGTGATACATTGTAATCTGTTGGGGATCTATTCAATGGTGTTGCATTGTAATCTGTTGGAGATCTATTCAGTGGTGTTGCATTGTAATCTGTTGGAGATCTATTCAATTGTGCTGCATAGTGATCTGTTGGAGATCTATTCAATGATGCTCCAATGTAATCTGTTGCTGATCTATTCAGTGGTGGTGCTGCATTGCAACCTGTTGGAGATCTATTCAATGGAGATGCATTGTAATCTGTTGGGGATCTATTAGATGGTGGTGCTGCATTGTGACTTATTGGAGACCTATTCAGTGCTGCTGCATTGTAGTCTGCTGGAAATCTATTAAATGGTGCTGTGTTGTAATTTGTTGGGGATCTATTCAATGATGCTACATTGCAATCTGTTGGGGATCTATTCAATGGTGCTGCTGCATTGTAATCTGTTGGAGATCTATTCAATGGTGGTGCTGCATTGTAATCTATTGGTGGTATATTCAGTGTTGCTGCATTGTAATCAGTCGGAGGTCTATTCAATGATGCTGCTGCATTGTAATCTATTGGAGATCTTTTCAATTGTGCTGCATTGGGACCTGTTGGAGATCTATTCAATGATGCTCTGTTATAATCTGTAGGAGATCTATTCAATGATGGTGCTGCCTTGTAATCTGTTGGAGATCTATTCAATTGTGCTGCATAGTAATCCATTGGAGATCTATTCAATGATGCTCTGTTGTAATCTGTTGGAGATCTATTCAGTGGTGGTGCTGCATTGCAACCTGTTGGAGATCTATTCAATTGTGCTGCATTGTAATCTGTTGGAGATCTATTCACTGATGTTGTTGCATTGTAATCTACTGGAGATCTGTTCAATGTGGCTGCATAGTAATCTGTTGGCGATCCATTCAATGGTGATGCTGCATTGTAATCTATTGGAGATCTATTTAGTGGTGCTGCATTGGAATCTATTGGTGATTTATTCAATGATGTTGCTGCATTGTTATCTGTTGGTGATCTATTAGGTGAAGATGTATTGTGATCTGTTGGAGATCCATTCATTGATGATTCATTGTAATCAGAGGGTGATCCATTCATTTGTGTCATTGTATTGTAATCGGTTGCTGATCCAGTCAAGGGTGGTGCTGCATTGTCATCCATTGGTGATCCACTCGATTGTGACATCATGTTGTCATAGGTTTGTGGTCTAGTCAATGGTGACATTGTATTATTATCAGTTGGAGATCTATTTGGTGACAACGCTGTACTGTAATCAGTTGGAGGTCTATTAGATAACATTGCCAGAGTGTAATCAGGTGATGATCCATTCTGTGCCATCGACCTATTTGATCTATCTAGAGATGGAGCTTGTGTACTGAACTCAAACAACGATGGTGCTGTTGCATTGTGGTTAATTGATGGACCAATCACTGGGATATTTGTACCAGAAATACTTGAAGAGTGATCATTTGCATTGGAGTCAAGCATTGAACCAATCGTTGGAGCTTTTGTATTGGTGTCAGTTGGTGGGCCAATCAGTTGGGTTGTTGTAGTGAAGTCAGTTAATGAGCCAACCAGTGGCACTGTTGCACTAGAATCAAACACTTCACCAATGAGTGGGCCTGTTCCATTGGGATGAAGTAATGAATCGACGGGCACAGCTGATTTATCTGAGTTCACCATTGGGTCTTTTCTTTGGAAAGCAATTGTAGAACTGTTTGATAGCAACGTTGCAGTTGCATCATTTGATGAGTTTACTGAGGTGCCAATCAGTGCTGCTGTGGCATTAGATCCCATTGACGTCTCAAGCAGTGGGGGGGTTGTACTTGAATCAACTGATGAAACAATTAGGGAAGACTTTGTACCAGAATCACTCAATGAACCAGTGAGTGAGGTTGTTGCATTGTAGTCAGCAGAAGAGCCAACCTGGTGTGCAGCACCACTGAAATCAGACAATGAGCCAATCATTGGAGACTTTGTACTGGTATCAGTCAATGAGCCAATCATTGGAGACTTTGTACTGGTATCAGTCAATGAGCCAATCATTGGAGACTTTGTACTGGTATCAGTCAATGAGCCAATCATTAGAGACTTTGTACTAGTGTTAGTCAATGAGCCAATCATAAGAGACTTTGTACTGGTGTTAGTCAATGAGCTAATCATTGGAGACTTTGTCCTGCTGTGAGTCAATAAGCCAATCAGAGGAGGTTTTGTACTGGTGTCACTGGATGAACCAATCGAAGGGTCCGATACACTGGGGCTGATCATCGACTCGATCACTGGGACCTTTGGGCGGCTGTGTGCCAATGAACCAATCAGAGGAGGTTCTGTACTGGTGTCACTCGATGAGCCAATCAGTGGAGGTTTTGTACTGGTATTGGTCATTGGACCAATCATTGGGGCGTGTGTAGTTGATGAACCAATAGATGGAGCCGATACACTGGGGCCAATCAGAGACTCGACCATTGAGGACAATGTCTTGGTGTCACTCGACGAGCCAATCAGAGGCGGTTTGGTAGTTGACGAGCCCGTTGATGGGTCCGATGTATTGGAGCGAATCATAGACTCTGTCACTGGGGCCTTTTTATTGGCGCACCTTGATGAGCCAATCAGAGGAGGTTTTGTACTGGTGTCACTCAGTGAGCCAATCAGAGGAGGTTTTGTACGGGTGTGAGTCAATGAGCCAATCAGAGGAGGTTTTGTACGGGTGTGAGTCAATGAGCCAATCAGACGAGGTTTTGTACGGGTGTGAGTCAATGAGCCAATCAGAGGAGGTTTTGTACTGGTGTCGGCCATTGGGCCAATCACTGGAGCGTTTGTAATTGATGAGCCAATCGATGGTTCCGATACACTGGGGCTAATCATAGATTTGATTGTTGACGACAATGTCCTGTTGTGAGTCAATGAGCCAATCAGTGGAGGTTTTGTACTGGTGTCGGTCAATGAGCCAATCAATGTAGGTTTTGTACTGGTGTCGGTCATTGGGCCAATCAGTGGAGGTTTTGTAGTTGATGAACCAATCAAAGGATCTGATACACTGGGGCCAATCAGAGACTCAATCACTGGGGCCTTTTTACTGGTGCGCTTGGATGAGCCAATCATTGTAGGTTTTGTACTGGTGTCGGTCAATGAGCCAATCAGAGGAGGTTTTGTACTGGTGTCGGTCAATGAGCCAATCAGAGGAGGTTTTGTACTGGTGTCGGTCAATGAGCCAATCAGAGGAGGTTTTGTACTGGTGTCGGTCAATGAGCCAATCAGAGGAGGTTTTGTACTGGTGTCAGTCATTGGGCCAATCAGAGGAGGTTTTGTACTGGTGTGAGTCAATGATCCAATCATTGGAGGTTTTGTAGTTGATGAACCAATCAAAGGGTCGGATACACTGGGGCCAATCAGGGACTCAATCACTGGGGCCTTTTTACCGGTGCGCTTTGATGAGCCAATCAGTGGAGGTTTTGTACCGGTGTGAGTCAATGAGCCAATCAGAGGAGGTTTTCTACTGGTGTCACTGGATGAACCAATAGATGGAGCCGATACACTGGGGCCAATCAGAGACTCGACCATTGAGGACAATGTCTTGGTGTCACTCAACGAGCCAATCAGAGGCGGTTTGGTAGTTGACGAGCCCGTTGATGGGTCCGATGTATTGGAGCGAATCATAGACTCTGTCACTGGGGCCTTTTTATTGGCGCACCTTGATGAGCCAATCAGAGGAGGTTTTGTACGGGTGTGAGTCAATGAGCCAATCAGAGGAGGTTTTGTACGGGTGTGAGTCAATGAGCCAATCAGAGGAGGTTTTGTACTGGTGTCGGCCATTGGGCCAATCACTGGAGCGTTTGTAATTGATGAGCCAATCGATGGTTCCGATACACTGGGGCTAATCATAGATTTGATTGTTGATGACAATGTCCTGTTGTGAGTCAATGAGCCAATCAGAGGAGGTTTTGTACTGGTGTCGGTCAATGAGCCAATCAGAGGAGGTTTTGTACTGGTGTCGGTCAATGAGCCAATCAGAGGAGGTTTTGTACTGGTGTCGGTCAATGAGCCAATCAGAGGAGGTTTTGTACTGGTGTCAGTCATTGGGCCAATCAGAGGAGGTTTTGTACTGGTGTGAGTCAATGATCCAATCATTGGAGGTTTTGTAGTTGATGAACTAATCAAAGGGTCGGATACACTGGGGCCAATCAGGGACTCAATCACTGGGGCCTTTTTACCGGTGCGCTTTGATGAGCCAATTGGTGGAGGTTTTGTACCGGTGTGAGTCAATGAGCCAATCAGAGGAGGTTTTCTACTGGTGTCACTGGATGAACCAATAGATGGAGCCGATACACTGGGGCTGATCATCGACTCGACCATTGAGGACAATGTCTTGGTGTCACTCAACGAGCCAATCAGAGGCGGTTTTGTAGTTGACGAGCCCGTTGATGGGTCCGATGTATTGGAGCGAATCATAGACTCTGTCACTGGGGCCTTTTTATTGGCGCACCTTGATGAGCCAATCAGAGGAGGTTTTGTACGGGTGTGAGTCAATGAGCCAATCAGAGGAGGTTTTGTACTGGTGTCGGTCAATGAGCCAATCAGGGGAGGTTTAGTACTGGTGTCGGTCAATGAGCCAATCATTGGAGGTTTTGTACTGGTGTCAGTCATTGGGCCAATCAGAGGAGGTTTTGTACTGGTGTCAGTCATTGGGCCAATCATTGGAGGTTTTGTACTGGTGTCAGTCATTGGGCCAATCATTGGAGGTTTTGTACTGGTGTCACCCGATGAGCCAATCAGAGGAGGTTTTGTACTGGTGTCACTCGATGAGCCAATCAGAGGAGGTTTTGTACTGGTGTCACTCGATGAGCCAATCAGGGGAGGTTTTGTACTGGTGTCACACGATGAGCCAATCAGAGGAGGTTTTGTACTGGTGTCGGTCAATGAGCCAATCAGGGGAGGTTTTGTACTGGTGTGAGTCAATGAGCCAATCATTGGAGGTTTTGTAGTTGATGAACCAATCAAAGGGTCGGATACACTGGGGCCAATCAGGGACTCAATCACTGGGGCCTTTTTACCGGTGCGCTTGGATGAGCCAATTGGTGGAGGTTTTGTACCGGTGTGAGTCAATGAGCCAATCAGAGGAGGTTTTCTACTGGTGTCACTGGATGAACCAATCGATGGGTCCGATACACTGGGGCTGATCATCGACTCGATCATTGAGGACAATGTCTTGGTGCCACTCGGTGAGCCAATCATTGGAGGTTTTGTACTGGTATCAGCCAATGAGCCAATCACTGGAGATTTAGTACTGGTGTCACTCAATGAGCCAATCAATGGGTCCGATACACTGGGGCCAATCAGAGACTTGATCGCTGGGGCCTTTTTACTGGTGTGCTTTGATGTAGGTTTTGTTCTGGTGTGAGTCAGTGAGCCAATCAGTGGAGCCTTTGTAGTCAATGAGCCAATCGATGGGTCCGATACACTAGGGCTAATCATAGGCTCGATCACTGGGGCCTTTGGGTTTTCGTGAGCCAACGAACCAATCAGAGGAGGTTTTGTACTGGTGTCACTCAATGAGCCAATCATTGGAGCCTTTGTCCTGTTGTGAGCCAACAAGCCAATCAATGGAGGTTTTGTCCTGTTGTCACTCGATGAGCCAATCAGTGGAGCATTTGCAGTCAATGAACCAATCGATGGGTCCGATGCACTGGGGCTAATCATCGGCTCGATCACTGGGGCCTTTTGACTGGTGCGCTTTGTTGAGCCAATCAGAGGAGGTTTTTTATTAACCTTAATCAATGGGACAATTGGTAGAGTTTTTGTACGGGTGTCAGTTGATGAGCCAATCGGTGGAGTCGTTACGTTGGGTCGAATAAATGAGCCTATCACTGAGGCCTTTGTGCTCGTGTCAGTCGATGGGCCAATCGAAGGAGCCTTTGTGCTCGTGTCAGTCGATGGGCCAATCAAAGGAGCCTTTGTACTCGTGTCAGTCGATGGGCCAATCGAAGGAGCCTTCGTACTCGTGTCAGTCGATGGGCCAATCGAAGGAGCCTTTGTCCGCGGATGAATCTTTGAGCCAATCGATGAGGCTTTTTTACTGGAATTTATCAATGAGCCAACCAATGGGGTCTTTGTAGTTCTACGAGTTGATGAGCCAATCAGATGAGCCCTTGTTCTCGGATGAACCGTTGAGCCAATCGATGGGGCTTTTGCACTGGAGTGTGCCAGTGAGCCAATTGGTGTTTTCTTGTTGCCAGAGTGACGTGATGAGACTGCCATTGGCTCTGAGCCATTGAATGGTGTCACGCCAGTGGGAGGAGCCGCTGATGGGATTCTGGTGGAACCAATCAATGGGACTGTTGGTGTCGGCTCAGTTGCTGATGCCTGAGAGTCCGCCAATAAGCCCATGTTCGTTAAGCTGGTGTATAGAAGCATTGTTTTGGACGCAATCAAGGTCGCTGATCCACTGAGACCGGTCGATGATATCATTCTGCCAGAGCCAATCAAGGTTGCCTTTCCACCGGAGCCCCCCACGTTTGTCCTGGTGGAGCCAGCCAATGGTGGCTCTTTGCTGAAACCAAGCACTGGTGCTGTTGTCGTGGAGCCAGTCGATGATGGGATGGTGTTGGGGCCTAAGTCAGGCCTCGTTAGCGTTGACGCCAGTATGGTTCTACATGTCAATGGAAGAGACAGGAAGGCAGCAAATATTGGCAAGAGGTCCATGGATCTGGGGTCCAAACAGTCGGTAACCTTTAACAAGGATAAAAATGGAGGTGACTTAACAGGAGAAAGAAGAGCAGCGTAAGTGGTACCCAATGGGGTGGTAAGCGTTTTAAGCTAGTATGCACTGACAGAACTAGCACCGTGCAGTTAGATGACTTTTATAATAACTTTATGGCCAGAACATTGAATACAGGAGTTGGGACGTCTTGTTGAAGTTGTACAAGACATTGGTAAGGCCACACTTGGAATACTGTGTACAGTTCTGGTCACCCCTATTATAGAAAGGATATTATTAAACTAGAAAGAGTGCAGAAAAGATTTACTAGGATGCTACCGGGACTTGATGGTTTGAGTCGATTGGTGGCATAGTGGACAGTGAACAAAGTTATCTCCAATTGCAACGGGATCTTGATCAATTGGGCCAGTGGGCTGACGAATGGCAGATGGAGTTTAATTTAGATAAATGTGAGGTGATGCATTTTGGTAGATTGAACCAGGGCAGGACTTGCTCAGTTAATGGTCGGGCGTTGGGGAGAGTTACAGAACAAAGAGATCTCGGAGTACAGGTTCATAGCTGCTTGAGAGTGGAGTCACAGGTGGACAGAGTGGTGAAGAAGGCATTCGGCATGTTTGGTTTCATCGGTCAGAACATTGAATACAGGAGTTGGGACGTCTTGTTGAAGTTGTACAAGATATTGGTAAGGCCACACTTGGAATACTGTGTACAGTTCTGGTCACCCTATTATAGAAAGGATATTATTAAACTAGAAAGAGTGCAGAAAAGATTTACTAGGATGCTACCGGGACTTGATGGATTGAGTTATAAGGAGAGGCTGGATAGACTAGGACTTTTTTCTCTGGAGCGTAGGAGGCTGAGGGGTGATCTTATAGAGGTCTATAAAATAATGAGGGGCACAGATCAGCTAAATAGTCAATATCTTTTCCCAAGGGTATTATAGTCTAAAACTAGAGGGCACAGGTTCAAGGCTAGAGGGGAGAGATACAAAAGGGTCCAGAGGGGGAATTTTTTCACACAGAGGGTGGTGAGTGTCTGGAACAAGCTGCCAGAGGCAGTAGTAGAGGCGGGTACAAATTTTGTCTTTTAAAAAGCGTTTAGACAGTTCCATGGGTACGATGGGTACAGAGGGATATGGGCCAAACGCGGGCAATTGGGATTAGCTTAGGGGTTTTTAAAAAAAGGGCCGGCATGGACAAGTTGGGCCGAAGGGCCTGTTTCCATGCTGTAAACCTCTATGACTATGACAAAGATATATCCCAGAGTGGAAGACGGATTCTAGGAAGGGAATGAATCAACCATGGTTAACTACGAAAGTTAAGGATAGTATTAAACTGAGAGAAAAACGTACATACAGTGTTGTAAAGATTAGTTTAAATCAGAGGACTAGGAAAGTTTTTAAAACCAACAAGAGGTTCCCAAAAAATGAAGAGGGAGAAGATAAACTGCGAGGTTAACATTGTTCAACCGGGGCAAGAGAGGGAGGAGTGTTTGGTGGCTACAGTTAATAGGGTAAGAGAGCGACTTTAAATCCTTATTTTTTCATGGGGTTTTAGTTAGTTAAGAGTTTAAGTGGGAACCGGAGGTAGGAAGGAAGCGGTGTGACATGGGAAGGGAGCAGGGTGACGTGGGAAGGAGCGGGGTGACGTGGGAAGGGAGCGGGGTGACGTGGGAAGGGAACGGTGTGACGTGGGGAGGAGCAGTGTGACGTGGGGAGGGAGCGGGGTGACGTGGGAAGGGAGCGGGGTGACGTGGGAAGGGAGCGGGGTGACGTGGGAAGTAAGCGGTGTGACGTGGGAAGGGAGCGGTGTGACGTGGGGAGGAGCAGTGTGACGTGGGGAGGGAGCGGGGTGACGTGGGGAGGAGCAGTGTGACGTGGGAAGGGAGCGGGGTGACATGGGAAGGGAGCAGGGTGACGTGGGAAGGGAGCGGGGTGACGTGGGAAGGGAGCGGGGTGACGTGGGAAGGGAGTGGGGTGACGTGGGAAGGGAGCGGGGTGACGTGGGGAGGGAGCGGGGTGACGTGGGAAGGGAGCGGGGTGACGTGGGAAGGGAGCGGTGTGACGTGGGAAGGGAGCGGTGTGACGTGGGAAGGGAGCGGTGTGACATGGGAAGGGAGCGGGGTGACATGGGAAGGGAGCAGGGTGACGTGGGAAGGGAGCGGGGTGACGTGGGGAGGAGCAGTGTGACGTGGGAAGGGAGCAGGGTGACGTGGGAAGGGAGCGGGGTGACGTGGGAAGGGAGCGGGGTGACGTGGGAAGGGAGCGGGGTGACGTGGGAAGGGAGCGGTGTGACGTGGGAAGGGAGCGGGGTGACGTGGGAAGGGAGCGGGGTGACGTGGGAAGGGAGCGGGGTGACGGGAGGGAGCGGGGTGACGTGGGAAGGGAGCGGTGTGACGTGGGAAGGGAGCGGGGTGACGTGGGAAGGGAGCGGGGTGACGTGGGAAGGGAGCGGGGTGACGTGGGAAGGGAGCGGGGTGACGGGAGGGAGCGGTGTGACGTGGGGAGGGAGCGGTGTGACGTGGGAAGGGAGCGGGGTGACGTGGGGAGGGAGCGGGGTGACGTGGGAGGAGTTTTGTAGTTTTTTTTAGCGCGCGAGGTATATAAAACAGGCGGCTCGAACCAGCGGCAGCACTGGGAGCGGGCAGCGGAGTGAGCGGGCAGCGGAGTGAGCGGGCAGCGGGGTGAGCGGGCAGCGGGGTGAGCGGGCAGCGGGGTGAGCGGGCAGCGTAGTGAGCGGGCAGCGTAGTGAGCGGGCAGCGTAGTGAGCGGGCAGCGTAGTGAGCGGGCAGCGCAGTGAGCGGGCAGCGCAGTGAGCGGGCAGCGGAGTGAGCGGGCAGCGGAGTGAGCAGGGAGTTGAGTGAGAGCTGTAAGGGCTTGGCTCAAAGGGCTTAGGCGGAAAGGGTGAGGCGGGGTAACTTTAATTCTTAAGTATGTTGCAGCTTTATAAGACCCTCATCAGACCCCACTTGGAGTCCTGTGCTCAGTCCTGGTCGCCTCATGACAGGAAGGATGTGGAAAAGATTGAAAGGGTGCAGAGGAGATTTACAAGGACGGTGCCTGGATTGAGTGGCATGCCTTATGAGGAGAGGCTGAGGGAGCTCGGTCTTTTCTCCTTGGAGAGACGTAGGATGAGAGGAGACCTAATAGAGGTGTATAAGATGTTGAGAGGCATAGATCGGGTGGACTCTCAGAGGCTTTTTCCCAGGGTGGAAATGGCTGCTACGAGAGGACACAGGTTTAAGGTGCTGGGGGGTAGGTACAGGGGAAATGTTAGGGGTAAGTTTTTCACTCAGAGGGTGGTGGGCGAGTGGAATCGGCTGCCGTCAGTGGTGGTGGAGGCAAACTCAATAGGGTCTTTTAAGAGACTCCTGGATGAGTACATGGGAGTTAATAGGATGGAGGGTTATAGGTAAGCCTATATATAAGCCTAGGTCGGTAGGGACGTAGAACATAGAAAACCTACAGCACAAACAGGCCCTTCGGCCCACAAGTTGCGCCGGTGATGTCCCATGTACTCATCCAGAAGCCTCTTAAAAGACCCTGTGAGGCAGCAGTGCTAACCACTGTTATACTGTGCTGCTCCTGTAGCTGAGATGTTCATAGAATCATAGAATCTACAGTACAACAGGAGGCCATTCGGCCTATCAAGTCTGCACCAACAACAATCCCACCCAGGCTCTATCCCCGTAACCCCATGTATTTACCCTAGCTAATCCCCGTGACACTAAGGGGCAATTTAGCATGGCCAATCCACCTAACCTGCACATCTTTGGACACTAAGGGACAATTTAGCATGGCCAATCCACCCTAACCTACACATCTTTGGACACTAAGGGACAATTTAGCATGGCCAATCCACCCTAACCTACACATCTTTGGACACTAAGGGACAATTTAGCATGGCCAATCCACCCTAACCTACACATCTTTGGACACTAAGGGGCAATTTAGCATGGCCAATCCACCCTAACCTACACATCTTTGGACACTAAGGGACAATTTAGCATGGCCAATCCACCCTAACCTACACATCTTTGGACACTAAGCGGCAATTTAGCATGGCCAATCCACCCTAACCTGCACATCTTTGGACACTAAGGGACAATTTAGCATGGCCAATCCACCCTAACCTACACATCTTTGGACACTAAGGGACAATTTAGCATGGCCAATCCACCCTAACCTACACATCTTTGGACACTAAGGGGCAATTTAGCATGGCCAATCCACCCTAACCTACACATCTTTGGACACTAAGGGACAATTTAGCATGGCCAATCCACCCTAACCTACACATCTTTGGACACTAAGCGGCAATTTAGCATGGCCAATCCACCCTAACCTACACATCTTTGGACACTAAGGGGCAATTTAGCATGGCCCAATCCACCTAACCCGCACATCTTTGGACACTAAGGGACAATTTAGCATGGCCAATCCACCTAACCTGCACATCTTAGGAGTGTGGGAGGAAACCGGAGCACCCGGAGGAAACCCACGCAGACACGGGGAGAACGCGCAGACACCGCACAGACAGTGACCCAAGCCGGGAATCAAACCCAGGTCCCTGGCGCTGTGAGGCAGCAGTGCTAACCTACTGTGCCACCAGGGCCTGTTCCTCTGCTGTACTGTTCCTTGTTCTTTGTTCATTAATGTTGTAATGAATATTAACCAGAGGATAACGATGTGTTCTGAGTCTTTCTGACTGCCTCAGACACCACGTTACGGAATGAAATATTCTCTTCTCAGTAACGGGGGGAAACACAGAAACAGAGAAACTAGAAGCAGGAGGAGGCCTTTCGGCCTCTGTGACTCTATCACAATACTCCAGGTGTGGCCTCACCAACGCCCTGTACAATTGCAGCAAAACATCCCTATCCCTATACTCAAATCCTCTCGCTGTGAAGGCCAACACACCATTATTCTTCTTTACTCCCTGCTGTACCTGCGCGCTTACTCTCAGCGACTGAAGCACGAGGACTCCAAGGTCTCACTGAGTATCCGCCTCTCTCAATTTACACCCATTCGAGTAATAATCTGCCTTCCTATTATTGCTGCCAGAGTGGATAGCCTCACATTTATCCACATTATACTGCATCTGCCATGCCGATACCCACACACTCAGCCTGTCCAAATCACGCTGAAGCATCTCTGCGTCCTCCTCACAGCTCACCCTCCCACCCAACTTCGTATCATCTGCAAATTGTCCAGGGAAAGACACAAGTGCAGATGCGATCCCGTTCCGTGCCCGTTCACAGGGATGATTAGAAATCATAGCATCATAGAATCTACGGCACGCAGACAGGCCCTTCAACCCAAACTGGTCCATGTCAAACAAAAAGCCCATCTAAGCTAACCCCATTTGCCCTGCATTTGGCCCATATCCCGCTGAACCTTTCCTATCCATGTATCTGTCCAAATGCCTTTTAAATGTTGTCAATGTCCCTGCCTCAACCGCTTCCTCCGGCAGCTCATTCCACATACGTACCACCCTCTGCGTAAAAAAGTTACTCCTCAGGCTCCCATTAATTCTTTGCCCTCTTAACTTGAACCTATACCCTACAGTTCTTGATTCCCCAACCCTGGGAAAAAGACGGAGTGCATTCAACCTATCCTTGCCTCTCATGATCTTATACACCTCTATAAGATCACCCCTCAGTCTCCTACGCTCCAAAGAAAAAAGTCCTAGCCTCATAGAAATCATAGAATCATAGAAACCCGACAGTGCAGAAGGAGGCCATTCGGCCCATCGAGTCTGCACCGACCACAATCCCACCCAGGCCCTATCCCCAAGCCTGTCCAATCTCTCCCTCTAACTCAGTCCCTTGAGTCCTGACAACATCCTTGTAAACCTCTTCTGCGCTCTCTCCAGTTTAATAACATCTTTCCTATTGCAAGGCGACCAAAACTGAACACAATACTCCAGGTGCGGCCTCACCAACGTCCTGTACAACTGCAACATAACTTCCCAACTTCTATAATCAATGTCCTGACTGATGAAGACCAGCATGCCAAAAGCCTTCTTCACTGCCCTATCTACCTGTGACTCCACCTGTAGAGAACCGTGCACCTGAACTCCAAGGTCCCTCTGTTCCACGACACTCCCTAAGGTCCTACCATTCACCGTGAAAGTCCTACCTTGATTTGACATTCCAAAATACAACACCTCGCACTGATCTGTGTTGAACTCCATTTGCCATTTCTCGGCCCACTTCCCCAGCTGATCAAGATACAAGTGGCAGCACAGGTGGAGAAGGTAGTCAAGAAGGCATACGGCATGCTTGCCTTCATCGGCCGGGGTATTGAGTTTAAACATTGGCAAATTATGTTCCAGTTATATAAAACACTGGTTGGGCCACATTTGGAATACTGTTTGTGGAGGCTTTGGAGAGGGTTACAGAAAAGATTTACCAGGATGTTGCCTGGTATGGAGGGCATTAGCTATGAGGAGAGGTTGGAGAAACTGGGATTGTCTTCCCTGAGGGGCGGCCTGATAGAGGTTTATAAAATTATGAGGGGTGTGGATAGGGTAAACAGTTAGAAGCTTTTTCCTCGGGCAGAAATGATAATTACAAGGGGGCACAAGTTTATTAAAGTTTATTTATTTAATGAATTAACGAGTCAGAAGTAAGGTTTACATTAACACTGCAATGGAGTTACTGTGAAATTCTCCTAGTTGCCACACTCCGGCGCCTGTTCGGCCCAATGCACCCTAACCAGCACGTCTTTCAGACAGTGGGAGGAAACCGGAGCACCCGGAGGAAACCCACGCAGACACGGGGAGAACGTGCAGACTCCACACAGACAGGGACCCAAGCCAGGAATCGAACCCAGGTCCCTGGCGCTGTGAGGCAGCAGTGCTAACCCGCTGTGCCACCGCACCGGCCTAGTCAAGATGAGGCTCATAGAGTCATAGAGGTTTACAGCATGGAAACAGGCCCTTCGGCCCAACTTGTCCATGCCGCCCTTGTTTTTAAAACCCCGAAACTAATCCCAATTGCCCGCATTTGGCCCATAGAGCTAGGGGCTGTTCTCTCTGGAGCGGAGGAGGCTGAGGGGAGACTTAATAGAGGTTTATAAAATGATGAAGGGGGATAGATAGAGTGAACGTTCAAAGACTATTCCCTCGGGTGGATGGAGCTATTACAAGGGGGCATAACTATAGGGTTCATGGTGGGAGATATAGGAAGAATATCAGAGGTAGGTTCTTTACGCAGAGAGTGGTTGGGGTGTGGAATGGACTGCCTGCAGTGATAGTGGAGTCAGACACTTTAGGAACATTTAAGCGGTTATTGGATAGGCACATGGAGCACACCAGGATGATAGGGAGTGGGATAGCTTGATCTTGGTTTCAGATAAAGCTCGGCACAACATTGTGGGCCGAAGGGCCTGTTCTGTGCTGTACTGTTCTATGTTCTATGTTCTATCCCTCCATACCCATCGTACCCATGTAACTGTCTAAATACTTTTTAAAAGATAAAATTGTACCCGCCTCTACTACTGCCTCTGGCAGCTCATTCCAGACACTCACCACCCTCTGTGTGAAAAAATTGCCCCTCTGGACACTTTTGTATCTCTCCCCTCTCACCTTAAACCTATGCCCTCCAGTTTTAGACTCCCCTACCTTTGGGAAAAGATATTGACTATCTAGCTGATCTGTGCCCCTCATTATTTTATAGACCTCTATAAGGTCACCCCTCAGCCTCCTACACTGCAGAGAAAAAAGTCCCAGTCTATCCAGCCTCTCCTTATGACTCAAGTCCTGGTAGCATCCTAGTAAATCTTTTCTGCAGTCTTTCTAGTTTAATAACATCCTTTCTATAATAGGGTGACCAGAACTGTACACAGTATTCCAAGTGTGGCCTTACCAATGTCTTGTACAACTTCAACAAGACGTCCCAACTCCTGTATTCAATGTTCTGACCGATGAAACCAAGCATGCCGAATGCCTTCTTCACCACTCTGTCCACCTGTGACTCCACTTTCAAGGAGCTATGAACCTGTACCCCGAGATCTCTTTGTTGTGTAACTCTCCCCAACGCCCTACCATTAACTGAGTAAGTCCTGCCCTGGTTCAATCTACCAAAATGCATCACCTCACATTTGTCTAAATTAAACTCCATCTGCCATTTGTCAGCCCACTGGCCCAATTGATCAAGATCCCGTTGCAGTCGGAGATAACTTTCCTCACTGTCCACTATGCCACCAATCTTGGTGTCATCTGCAAACTTACTAACCATGCCCCCTATATTCTCATCCAAATCATTAATATAAATGACAAATAACAGTGGACCCAGCACTGATCCCTGAGGCACACCGCTGGTCACAGGCCTCCAGTTTGAAAAACAACTCTCTACAACCACCCTCCGGCTTCTGTCAAGAAGCCAATTTTGTATCCATTTAGATACCTCACCCTGGATCCCGTGAGATTTAACCTTATGCAACAACCTACCATGCGGTACCTTGTCAAAGGCCTTGCTAAAGTCCATGTAGACAACATCAACTGCACTGCCCTCATCTACCTTCTTGGTTACCCCTTCAAAAAACTCAATTAAATTTGTGAGACATGATTTTCCACTCACAAAGCCATGCTGACTGTCCCTAATCAGTCCTTGCGTCTCTAAATGCCTGTAGATCCTGTCTCTCAAAATACCTTCCAACAATTTACCCACCACAGATGTGAGGCTCACCGGCCATCAAAATTGGCCTTGCCCCAATTTAGAATTTTAACTTTTGGGCCAGACCTATCATTAGAACCATAGAACCATAGAAAATTACAGCTCAGAAACAGGCCTTTTGGCCCTTCTTGTCTGTGCCGAACCATTTTTTGCCTAGTCCCACTGACCTGCACTTGGACCATATCCCTCCACACCCCTCTCATCCATGAACCCGTCCAAGTTTTTCTCAAATGTTAAAAGTGACCCCGCATTTACCACTTTATCCGGCAGCTCATTCCACACTCCCACCACTCTCTGCGTGAAGAAGCCCCCCCTAATATTCCCTTTAAACTTTTCTCCTTTCACCCTTAACCCATGCCCTCTGTTTTTTTTCTCCCCTAGCCTCAGTGGAAAAAGCCTGCTTGCATTCACTCTATCTATACCCATCTAAATCTTATACACCTCTATCAAATCTCCCCTCAATCTTCTACGCTCCAGGGAATAAAGTCCCAACCTATTCAATCTCTCTCTGTAACTCAGCTTCTCAAGTCCCAGCAACATCCTTGTGAACCTTCTCTGCACTCTTTCAACCTTATTTACATCCTTCCTGTAACTAGGTGACCAAAACTGTACACAATACTCCAAATTCGGCCTCACCAATGCCTTATATAACCTTACCATAACACTCCAACTTTTATACTCGATACTCCAATTTATAAAGGCCAATGTACCAAAGGCACTCTTTACGACCCTATCCACCTGTGACGTCACTTTTAGGGAATTCTGTACCTGTATTCCCAGATCCCTCTGTTCAACTGCACTCTGCAGAGTCCTACCATTTACCCTGTACGTTCTACTTTGGTTTGTCCTTCCAATGTGCAATATCTCACACTTGTCTGCGTTAAATTCCATTTGCCATTTTTCAGCCCATTTTTCTAGCTGGTCCAAATCCCTCTGCAAGCTTTGAAAACCTTCCTCACTGTCCACTACACCTCCAATCTTTGTATCATCAGCAAACTTGCTGATCCAATCTACCACATTATCATCCAGATCATTGATATAGATGACAAACAACAATGGACCCAACACCGATCCCTGCGGCACACCACTAGTCACAGGCCTCCACTCAGAGAAGCAATCCTCCACAACCACTCTCTGGCTTCTTCCATTGAGCCAGTGTCTAATCCAATTTACTACCTCCCCATGTATACCTAGTGACTGAACCTTCCTAACTAACCTCCCATGAGGGACCTTGTCAAAGGCCTTGCTGAAATCCAGGTAGACAACATCCACCGCCTTCCCTTCATCCACTTTCCTGGTAACCTCCTCGAAAAACTCTGATAGATTGGTCAAACATGACCTACCACGCACAAAGCCATGTTGACTCTCCCTAATAAGTCCCTGTCTATCCAAATATTTGTAGATCCTATCCCTTATCACACCTTCCAATAACTTGCCCACCACCGACGTCAAACTTACCGGCCGATAATTTCCCTGGATTTCTTTTGGAACCTTTTTTAAACAACGGAACAACATGAGCCACCCTCCAATCATCCGGCACCTCCCCCGTGAATACTGACATTTTAAATATGTCTGCCAGGGCCCCTGCAAGTTCAACACTAGCTTCCCTCTCCGTAGCTTTCTTAAAACTAATAGAATTATGGTCACTTGTCCCAAAGTGATCCCTCACTAACACTTCTGTCACCTGCCCTTCCTTATTTCCCAAGAGGAGGTCAGGTTTTGCCCCCTCTCTAGTCGGGACATCCACATCCTGAATGAGAAATTCCTCCTGAATACACTCAACAACTTTCTCTCCATCCAACCCTCTAATACTATGGCTGTCCCAGTCAATGTTGGGGAAATTAAAATCTCCCGACTATTACCACCCTATTTTTCTTGGAGCTATCTGTAATCTCCTTACATATTTGCTCCTCAATTTCCCGCTGACTATTTGGGGGGCTATAGTACAACCCCATCAAAGTGATTTCCCCCTTCTTATTTCTCAGTTCTACCCATATAGACTATAGGGGGGAAGGTTCAATGGAGATGTGCGGGGGAAGTTTGTTTACACAGAGGGTGGTGGGGGCCTGGAATGCGCTGCCAAGGTGGTTGCGGCAAACACATTAACGACATTTAAGACTAATCTGGATAAACACATGAACAGGCGGGGGACACAGACAGTCGGTCTAGATAGGACAACGTGATTGGGGCAGGCTTGGAGGGCCGAAGGGCCTGTCCCTCTGTTGTACTTTGTTCTTTGATCACCTTCCTCACAGTCTACAATGAAATGTAGAAGTTTCCTGTCCACCTGCTCACCCTGTAGAAGCACAGAGAGGCTCCGCAATCGATCATCTCCCAAGCTGCCGTAACTACATTGTTCCCCGCAACGGAAGCTTTGACCGTGACTTGCCCAACACGAAACATTCCTAACACTGAAGTGTAGATTCACGTCCTGCATCCCTCATTCCAAAGAACGATCTCCCTGTCTCACCACTGTCAATGCAGGTGTGTGGGAGGTACGGTAAAGTGTGGGTCTGGAAGGAATCTGTTCTTGAGCAAGGGTCAGATATTGGAGAAAATCAGCTTCCTTCCCAAGCTTTAGGAGCCTCGTCAGACCGCAGAACGGCAGCGAGTGTTGACAAGCTAACACCATTCTCCACTATCCCTCTTGGCAACCCAGATTTTCAATTCCCCTCGCCTCTCCCAATGCCCTTCCCAGCCATCAACATCCAGAGTCACGGTAGTCAACCCAGAGGTCACGGTAGTCAACCCAGAGGTCACGGCAGTCAACCCAGAGGTCACGGCAGTCAACCCAGAGGTCACGGCAGTCAACCCAGAGGTCACGGCAGTCAACCCAGAGGTCACGGCTGTCAACCCAGGGGTCACGGCTGTCAACCCAGAGGTCACGGCTGTCAACCCAGAGGTCACGGCTGTCAACATCCAGAGGTCACGGCTGTCAACATCCAGAGGTCACGGCTGTCAACATCCAGAGGTCACGGCTGTCAACATCCAGAGGTCACGGCTGTCAACATCCAGAGGTCACGGTGTCAACATCCAGAGGTCACGGCTGTCAACATCCAGAGGTCACGGCTGTCAACATCCAGAGGTCACGGCAGTCAACATCCAGAGGTCACGGCAGTCAACATAAGAACTAGGAGCAGGAGCAGGCCATCTGGCCCCTCGAGCCTGCTCCGCCATTCAATAAGATCATGGCTGATCTTTTCATGGACTCAGCTCCACTTACCCGCCCGCTCACCATAACCCTTAATTCCTTTACTGTTCAAAAATCCATCTATCCTTGCTTTAAAAACATTCAATGAGGGAGCCTCAACTGGGCAGGGAATTCCACAGATTCACAACCCTTTGTGTGAAGAAGTTCCTCCTCAACTCAGTCCGAAATCTACTCCCCCTTATTTTGAGACCATACCCCCTAGTTCTAGTTTCACCCGCCAGTGGAAACAACTTCCCTGCTTTTATCTTATCCATTCCCTTCATAATCTTATATGTTTCTATAAGATCTCCCCTCATTCTTCTGAATTCCAATAAGTATAGCCCCAGTCTACTCAGTCTCTGCTCATGAGCCAACCCTCTCAACTCCGGAACCAACCTAGTGAATCTCCTCTGCACCCCCTCCAGTGCCAGTATATCCTTTCTCAAGTAAGGAGACCAAAACTGTACACAGTACTCCAGGTGTGGCCTCACCAGCACCTTATACAGCTGCAACATAACCTCGCTGTTTTTAAACTCCATCCCTCTCGCAATGAAGGACAAAATCCTATTTGCCGCCTTAATTACCTGCTGCACCTGCAGACCAACTCCTTGAGATTCCTGCACAAGGACACCCAGTTATGATACACCTCAATTAGATCTCCTCCCATTCTTCTAAACTTCAGAGAATACCAGCCCAATCTCCCTTTGTGAAGCAAACCAGTCATCTCTGGAATCAACCCAGTGAATATTCTCTGAACTGCCCCCAATGCATTTCCTTCCTTCCTGAAGGAAGGGGATCAAATCCATACAGAGTACTCCAGACAATGTCTCGCTAATGCTTTATACAGGAGCAGTAACACTTTCTTACTTAATTACACTGTCCCATGAGCAATAAATGCCAAATGTCCACCGGCTTTCCTGACTCCATGGGATTCCAGCTCATGTATTGAAATTGATACAAAGCTGGTGTCATACCTGTCCTGGGAGTGTTTGATGGGGGACAGTGTAGAGGGAGCTTTACTCTGTATCTAACCCCGTGCTGTACCTGTCCTGGGAGTGTTTGATGGGGACAGTGTAGAGGGAGCTTTACTCTGTATCTAACCCCGTGCTGTACCTGTCCTGGGAGTGTTTGATGGGGGACAGTGTAGAGGGAGCTTTACTCTATCTAACCCCGTGCTGTACCTGTCCTGGGGGTGTTTGATGGGGACAGTGTAGAGGGAGCTTTACTCTGTATCTAACCCCATGCTGTACCTGTCCTGGGAGTGTTTGATGGGGACAGTGTAGAGGGAGCTTTACTCTGTATCTCACCCCGTGCTGTACCTGCCCTGGGAGTGTTTGATGGGGGACAGTGTAGAGGGAGCTTTACTCTGTATCTAACCCCGTGCTGTACCTGTCCTGGGAGTGTTTGATGGGGACAGTGTAGAGGGAGCTTTACTCTGTATCTAACCCCGTGCTGTACCTGTCCTGGGAGTGTTTGATGGGGGACAGTGTAGAGGGAGCTTTACTCTGTATCTAACCCCGTGCTGTACCTGTCCTGGGAGTGTTTGATGGGGACAGTGTAGAGGGAGCTTTACTCTGTATCTAACCCCATGCTGTACCTGTCCTGGGAGTGTTTGATGGGGACAGTGTAGAGGGAGCTTTACTCTGTATCTAACCCCGTGCTGTACCTGTCCTGGGAGTGTTTGATGGGGGACAGTGTAGAGGGAGCTTTACTCTGTATCTAACCCCGTGCTGTACCTGTCCTGGGAGTGTTTGATGGGGACAGTGTAGAGGGAGCTTTACTCTGTATCTAACTCCGTGCTGTACCTGTCCTGGGAGTGTTTGATGGGGGACAGTGTAGAGGGAGCTTTACTCTGTATCTAACCCCGTGCTGTACCTGTCCTGGGAGTGTTTGTTGGGGACAGTGTAGAGGGAGCTTTACTCTGTATCTAACCCCGTGCTGTACATGTCCTGGGAGTGTTTGATGGGGACAGTGTAGAGGGAGCTTTACTCTGTATCTAACCCCGTGCTGTACCTGTCCTGGGAGTGTTTGATGGGGGACAGTGTGGAGGGAGCTTTACTCTGTATCTAACCCTGTGCTGTACCTGTCCTGGGAGTGTTTGATGGGGACAGTGTAGAGGGAGCTTTACTCTGTATCTAACCCCGTGCTGTACCTGTCCTGGGAGTGTTTGATGGGGACAGTGTAGAGGGAGCTTTACTCTGTATCTAACCCTGTGCTGTACCTGTCCTGGGAGTGTTTGATGTGGACAGTGCAGAGGGAGCTTTACTCTGTATCTAACCCCGTGCTGTCCCTGACCTGGGAGTGTTTGATGGGGACAGTGTAGAGGGAGCTTTACTCTGTATCTAACCCCGTGCTGTACCTGTCCTGGGAGTGTTTGATGGGGACAGTGTAGAGGGAGCTTTACTCTGTATCTAACCCCGTGCTGTACCTGTCCTGGGAGTGTTTGATGGGGACAGTGTAGAGGGAGCTTTACTCTGAATCTAACCCCGTGCTGTACCTGTCCTGGGAGTGTTTGATGGGGACAGTGTAGAGGGAGCTTTACTCTGTATCTAACCCCGTGCTGTACCTGTCCTGGGAGTGTTTGATGGGGACAGTGTAGAGGGAGTTTTACTCTGTATCTAACCCCGTGCTGTACCTGTCCTGGGAGTGTTTGATGGGGCCTGTGTAGAGGGAGCTTTACTCTGTATCTAACCCCGTGCTGTACCTGTCCTGGGAGTGTTTGATGGGGGACAGTGTAGAGGGTGCTTTACTCTGTATCTAACCCCATGCTGTACCTGCCTCCGAGTGTTTGATGGGGACAGTGTAGAGGGAGCTTTCCTCTGTATCTAACCCCATGCTGTACCTGTCCTCCGAGTGTTTGATGGGGAGTGTAGAGAGAGCTTTCCTCTGTATCTAACCCAATGCTGTACCTGTCCTGGGAGTGTTTGATGGGGGACAGTGTAGAGGGAGCTTTACTCTGTATCTAACCCCGTGCTGTACCTGTCTTGGGAGTGCCAATTCCCCTAACCCACACATCTTTGGACACTAAGGGACAATTTAGCATGGCCAATCCACCTAACCTACACATCTTTGGACACTAGGGGGCAATTTAGCATGGCCAATCCCCCTAACCTGCACATCTTTGGACACTAAGGGACAATTTAGCATGGCCAATCCACCTAACCTACACATCTTTGGACACTAGGGGGCAATTTAGCATGGCCAATCCCCCTAACCTGCACATCTTTGGACACTAAGGGACAATTTAGCATGGCCAATCCACCTAACCTACACATCTTTGGACACTAGGGGGCAATTTAGCATGGCCAATCCACCTAACCTACACATCTTTGGACACTAAGGGGCAATTTAGCATGGCCAATCCCCCTAACCTACACATCTTTGGACACTAAGGGACAATTTAGCATGGCCAATCCACCTAACCTACACATCTTTGGACACTAAGGGACAATTTAGCATGGCCAATCCACCTAACCTACACATCTTTGGACACTAAGAGACAATTTAGTATGGCCAATCCACCTAACCTACACATCTTTGGACACTAAGGGACAATTTAGTATGGCCAATCCACCTAACCTACACATCTTTGGACACTAAGGGACAATTTAGTATGGCCAATCCACCTAACCTACACATCTTTGGACACTAAGGGACAATTTAGCATGGCCAATCCACCTAACCTACACATCTTTGGACACTAAGGGACAATTTAGTATGGCCAATCCACCCTAACCTACACATCTTTGGACACTAGGGGGCAATTTAGCACGGCCAATCCACCCTAACCTGCACATCCTTCGGACTGTGGGAGGAAACTGGACCACCCGGAGGAAACCCACGCAGACACGGGGAGAACGTGCAGACTCCACACAGACAGTGACCCGAGCCGGGAATCGAACCTGGGTCCCTGGCGCTGCCGGATGATCAGTCAGTAAAATACACATTTCACCAATCCGCATCTCCTTTCACCCTCCTTCACCGCCGGTCAGTGCGATGCTGAGGTGGGGGTGGCTGTGTGGACTGGGACCATGATCCCTCAGACAGGAGAGGGCTTGGGGAGAGGGGGAGACCCAGGGGGTTACGAGAGGGGGAGAGAGAAAGGAGATGTGGCTGCCTGTGGCGAACTCCCTGCGCACTCACCGGGGAACCAGTGGCCAGATCCAGAGTGTTCAGCCCTGCGGCAATCTGGGGTATTCGAGCGGACCAGCCCACTGAGCCGTCTTGGTGGAGCAGCCACATTGTGTGAGCTCAGAGAGAACTCAACCCTCTGTTCCACTGCTGTGTCTCCATAGAGACGCTACACAACACTCTAACATCAGAGAGAGGACAGCCGTCCCATAACCCAACACCAAAGCTTCCCTCAACACTGTCCCCCATCAAACACTCCCAGGACAGGTACAGCACGGGGTTAGATGCAGAGTAAAGCTCCCTCTACTCTGTCCCCTCAAAGACTCCCAGGACAGGTACAGCACGGGGTTAGATACAGAGTAAAGCTCCCTCTACACTGTCCCCATCAAACACTCCCAGGACAGGTACAGCACGGGGTTAGATACAGAGTAAAGCTCCCTCTACACTGTCCCCCATCAAACACTCCCAGGACAGGTACAGCACGGGGTTAGATACAGAGTAAAGCTCCCTCTACACTGTCCCCCACCAAACACTCCCAGGACAGGGACAGCACGGGGTTAGATACAGAGTAAAGCTCCCTCTACACTGTCCCCCACCAAACACTCCCAGGACAGGTACAGCACGGGGTTAGATACAGAGTAAAGCTCCCTCTACACTGTCCCCCATCAAACACTCCCAGGACAGGTACAGCACGGGGTTAGATACAGAGTAAAGCTCCCTCTACACTGTCCCCTCAAAGACTCCCAGGACAGGTACAGCACGGGGTTAGATACAGAGTAAAGCTCCCTCTACACTGTCCCCCATCAAACACTCCCAGGACAGGTACAGCACGGGGTTAGATGCAGAGTAAAGCTCCCTCTACACTGTCCCCTCAAAGACTCCCAGGACAGGTACAGCACGGGGTTAGATACAGAGTAAAGCTCCCTCTACACTGTCCCCCATCAAACACTCCCAGGACAGGTACAGCACGGGGTTAGATACAGAGTAAAGCTCCCTCTACACTGTCCCCCATCAAACACTTCCAGGACAGGCACAGCACGGGGTTAGATACAGAGTAAAGCTCCCTCTACACTGTCCCCCATCAAACACTTCCAGGACAGGTACAGCACGGGGTTAGATACAGAGTAAAGCTCCCTCTGCACTGTCCACATCAAACACTCCCAGGACAGGTACAGCACAGGGTTAGATACAGAGTAAAGCTCCCTCTACACTGTCCCCCATCAAACACTCCCAGGACAGGTACAGCACGGGGTTAGATACAGAGTAAAGCTCCCTCTACACTGTCCACATCAAACACTCCCAGGACAGGTACAGCACAGGGTTAGATACAGAGTAAAGCTCCCTCTACACTTTGACATAGATAGGATGCAAAGCTGGGCTGAAAAATGGCAAATGGAGTTTAACCCTGATAAATGTGAGGTGATTCATTTTGGTAGGACAAATTTAAATGTGGATTACAGGGTCAAAGGTAGGGTTCTGAAGACTGTGGAGGAACAGAGAGATCTTGGGGTCCATATCCACAGATCTCTAAAGGTTGCCACTCAAGTGGATAGAGCTGTGAAGAAGGCCTATAGTGTGTTAGCTTTTATTAACAGGGGGTTGGAGTTTAAGAGCCGTGGGGTTATGCTGCAACTGTACAGGACCTTGGTGAGACCACATTTGGAATATTGTGTGCAGTTCTGGTCACCTCACTATCAGAAGGATGTGGAAGCGCTGGAAAGAGTGCAGAGGAGATTTACCAGGATGCTGCCTGGTTTGGAGGGTAGGTCTTATGAGGAAAGGTTGAGGGAGCTAGGGCTGTTCTCTCTGGAGCGGAGGAGGCTGAGGGGAGACTTAATAGAGGTGTATAAAATGATGAAGGGGATAGATAGAGTGAACGTTCAAAAACTATTTCCTCGGGTGGATAGAGCTATTACAAGGGGGCATAACTATAGGGTTCGTGGTGGGAGATACAGGAAGGATATCAGAGGTAGGTTCTTTACGCAGAGAGTGGTTGGGGTGTGGAATGGACTGCCTGCAGTGATAGTGGAGTCAGACACTTTAGAAACATTTAAGCAGTTATTGGATAGGCACATGGAGCACACCAGGATGGTAGGGAGTGGGATAGCTTGATCTTGGTTTCAGATAAAGCTCGGCACAACATCGTGGGCCGAAGGGCCTGTTCTGTGCTGTACTGTTCTATGTACACTGTCCCCCCATCAAACACTCCCAGGACAGGTACAGCACGGGGTTAGATACAGAGTAAAGCTCCCTCTACACTGTCCCCCATCAAACACTCCCAGGACAGGTACAGCACGGGGTTAGATACAGAGTAAAGCTCCCTCTACACTGTCCCCATCAAACACTCCCAGGACAGGTACAGCACGGGGTTAGATACAGAGTAAAGCTCCCTCTACACTGTCCCCCATCAAAGACTCCCAGGACAGGTACAGCACGGGGTTAGATACAGAGTAAAGCTCCCTCTACACTGTCCCCCATCAAACACTCCCAGGACAGGTACAGCACGGGGTTAGATACAGAGTAAAGCTCCCTCTACACTGTCCCCCATCAAACACTTCCAGGACAGGCACAGCACAGGGTTAGATACAGAGTAAAGCTCCCTCTACACTGTCCCCCATCAAACACTTCCAGGACAGGTACAGCACGGGGTTAGATACAGAGTAAAGCTCCCTCTGCACTGTCCACATCAAACACTCCCAGGACAGGTACAGCACAGGGTTAGATACAGAGTAAAGCTCCCTCTACACTGTCCCCCATCAAACACTCCCAGGACAGGTACAGCACGGGGTTAGATACAGAGTAAAGCTCCCTCTACACTGTCCACATCAAACACTCCCAGGACAGGTACAGCACAGGGTTAGATACAGAGTAAAGCTCCCTCTACACTTTGACATAGATAGGATGCAAAGCTGGGCTGAAAAATGGCAAATGGAGTTTAACCCTGATAAATGTGAGGTGATTCATTTTGGTAGGACAAATTTAAATGTGGATTACAGGGTCAAAGGTAGGGTTCTGAAGACTGTGGAGGAACAGAGTGATCTTGGGGTCCATATCCACAGATCTCTAAAGGTTGCCAATCAAGTGGATAGAGCTGTGAAGAAGGCCTATAGTGTGTTAGCTTTTATTAACAGGGGGTTGGAGTTTAAGAGCCGTGGGGTTCTGCTGCAACTGTACAGGACCTTGGTGAGACCACATTTGGAATATTGTGTGCAGTTCTGGTCACCTCACTATCAGAAGGATGTGGAAGCGCTGGAAAGAGTGCAGAGGAGATTTACCAGGATGCTGCCTGGTTTGGAGGGTAGGTCATATGAGGAAAGGTTGAGGGAGCTAGGGCTGTTCTCTCTGGAGCGGAGGAGGCTGAGGGGAGACTTAATAGAGGTGTATAAAATGATGAAGGGGATAGATAGAGTGAACGTTCAAAAACTATTTCCTCGGGTGGATGGAGCTATTACAAGGGGGCATAACTATAGGGTTCGTGGTGGGAGATACAGGAAGGATATCAGAGGTAGGTTCTTTACGCAGAGAGTGGTTGGGGTGTGGAATGGACTGCCTGCAGTGATAGTGGAGTCAGACACTTTAGAAACATTTAAGCGGTTATTGGATAGGCACATGGAGCACACCAGGATGGTAGGGAGAGGGATAGCTTGATCTTGGTTTCAGATAAAGCTCGGCACAACATCGTGGGCCGAAGGGCCTGTTCTGTGCTGTACTGTTCTATGTACACTGTCCCCCCATCAAACACTCCCAGGACAGGTACAGCACGGGGTTAGATACAGAGTAAAGCTCCCTCTACACTGTCCCCCATCAAACACTCCCAGGACAGGTACAGCCCGGGGTTAGATACAGAGTAAAGCTCTCTCGACACTGTCCCCCATCAAACACTCCCAGGACAGGTCCAGCACAGGGTTAGATACAGAGTAAAGCTCCCTCTACACTGTCCCCCATCAAACACTCCCAGGACAGGTACAGCACGGGGTTAGATACAGAGTAAAGCTCCCTCTACACTGTCCCCATCAAACACTCCCAGGACAGGTACAGCACAGGGTTAGATACAGAGTAAAGCTCCCTCTACACTGTCCCCATCAAACACTCCCAGGACAGGTACAGCACGGGGTTAGATACAGAGTAAAACTCCCTCTACACTGTCCCCATCAAACACTCCCAGGACAGGTACAGCACGGGGTTAGATACAGAGTAAAGCTCCCTCTACACTGTCCCCATCAAACACTCCCAGGACAGGTACAGCACGGGGTTAGATACAGAGTAAAGCTCCCTCTACACTGTCCCCCATCAAACACTCCCAGGACAGGTACAGCACGGGGTTAGATACAGAGTAAAGCTCCCTCTACACTGTCCCCCATCAAACACTCCCAGGACAGGGACAGCACGGGGTTAGATACAGAGTAAAGCTCTCTCGACACTGTCCCCCATCAAACACTCCCAGGACAGGTACAGCACAGGGTTAGATACAGAGTAAAGCTCCCTCTACACTGTCCCCCATCAAACACTCCCAGGACAGGTACAGCACGGGGTTAGATACAGAGTAAAGCTCCCTCTACACTGTCCCCATCAAACACTCCCAGGACAGGTACAGCACAGGGTTAGATACAGAGTAAAGCTCCCTCTACACTGTCCCCATCAAACACTCCCAGGACAGGTACAGCACGGGGTTAGATACAGAGTAAAGCTCCCTCTACACTGTCCCCATCAAACACTCCCAGGACAGGTACAGCACGGGGTTAGATACAGAGTAAAGCTCCCTCTACACTGTCCCCATCAAACACTCCCAGGACAGGTACAGCACGGGGTTAGATACAGAGTAAAGCTCCCTCTACACTGTCCCCCATCAAACACTCCCAGGACAGGTACAGCACGGGGTTAGATACAGAGTAAAGCTCCCTCAACACTGTGCCCCATCAAACACTCCCAGGACAGGTACAGCACGGGGTTAGATACAGAGTAAAGCTCCCTCTACACTGTCCCCATCAAACACTCCCAGGACAGGTACAGCACGGGGTTAGATACAGAGTAAAGCTCCCTCTACACTGTCCCCCATCAAACACTCCCAGGACAGGTACAGCACGGGGTTAGATACAGAGTAAAGCTCCCTCTACACTGTCCCCCATCAAACACTCCCAGGACAGGGACAGCACGGGGTTAGATACAGAGTAAAGCTCTCTCGACACTGTCCCCCATCAAACACTCCCAGGACAGGTACAGCACAGGGTTAGATACAGAGTAAAGCTCCCTCTACACTGTCCCCCATCAAACACTCCCAGGACAGGTACAGCACGGGGTTAGATACAGAGTAAAGCTCCCTCTACACTGTCCCCCATCAAACACTCCCAGGACAGGTACAGCACGGGGTTAGATACAGAGTAAAGCTCCCTCTACACTGTCCCCATCAAACACTCCCAGGACAGGCACAGCACGGCGTTAGATACAGAGTAAAGCTCCCTCTACACTGTCCCCCATCAAACACTCCCAGGACAGGTACAGCACGGGGTTAGATACAGAGTAAAGCTCCCTCTACACTGTCCCCATCAAACACTGTAAGAAGTTTAACAACACCAGGTTAAAGTCCAACAGGTTTATTTGGTAGCAAAAGCCACACAAGCTTTCGAGGCTCTGAGCCCCTTCTTCAGGTGAGTGGGAATTCTGTTCACAAACAGAACTTATAAGACACAGACTCAATTTACATGAATAATGGTTGGAATGCGAATACTTACAACTAATCAAGTCTTTAAGAAACAAAACAATGGGAGTGGAGAGAGCATCAAGACAGGCTAAAAAGATGTGTATTGTCCACATCATGCCCATCAAACACTCCCAGGACAGGTACAGCACGGGGTTAGATACAGAGTAAAGCTCCCTCTACACTGTCCCCATCAAACACTCCCAGGACAGGTACAGCACGGGGTTAGATACAGGGTGCCAGCGGATGTGTATCTGTGTCTCTTTCTGTGTTTCCAGTGTTGGCAGGATGTGGGCAGTTGGTTTCTGGGTGTGGTGAGCTGCAGGATATTGCAGCCTCTCTGCTCCCTCCAGTCTTGCTGACAGCTCCCGGAACCTTCCAGAAGCTGCAGATCTTTCCAGTTGAGGTCTCTGCCCGGTCGTGCTGAGCTGAAGCCACAGGGGAAGCTCTGAGGGGGTTGTGGTCTGCACGATTTGATCCGTCACCTCCCTCCCTCCCTCACCTCCCTCCCTCCCTCCCACCCTCATCTCCCTCCCCCCCTCCCTCACCTCCCTCCCTCACCTCCCTCCCCTCATCTCCCTCCCTCCCTCATCTCCCTCCCCCCCTCCCTCACCTCCCTCCCTCACCTCCCTCCCTCATCTCCCTCCCTCCCTCATCTCCCTCCCTCACCTCCCTCCCTCCCTCCCTCCCTCATCTCCCTCCCTCCCTCCCTCATCTCCCTCACCTCCCTCCCTCACCTCCCTCCCTCACCTCCCTCCCTCCCTCATCTCCCTCCCCCCCTCCCTCACCTCCCTCCCTCACCTCCCTCCCTCCCTCATCTCCCTCCCCCCCTCCCTCACCTCCCTCCCTCACCTCCCTCCCTCCCTCACCTCCCTCCCTCCCTCATCTCCCTCCCTCCCTCATCTCCCTCCCTCACCTCCCTCCCTCCCTCCCTCATCTCCCTCACCTCCCTGCCTCACCTCCCTCCCTCATCTCCCTCACCTCCCTGCCTCACCTCCCTCCCTCATCTCCCTCACCTCCCTGCCTCACCTCCCTCCCTCATCTCCCTCCCTCCCTCATCTCCCTCCCTCCCTCCCTCATCTCCCTCCCTCCCTCCCTCACCCACCTCCCCGCTCTCACCCCCTCACCCCAACCCCCCCACCACTCACCCCACAACTCCTCAACCCCCACCCCCACCCACCCAGACCCCAGCCCCACACCCCCTCACCCCCAGTCCCCACCCCTCACCCCCACCCCTCACCCCCAGTGACCCTCGCCCCCAGCGATGGTTCACCATGAATTAACCGACAATCACTCCCCACCCCCCCCATCACTGCCCATCACTGCCCCTCCCCCCCCATTACTGCCCCCCCCCACTCCCCCCATCACTGCCCCCCCCACTCCCCCCATCACTGCCCCCCCCACCCCCCCATCACTGCCCCCCCCACCCCCCCATCACTGCCCCCCACACACCCCCCATCACTGCCCCCCCCACATCCCCCCATCACTGCCCCCCATCACTGCCCCGCCCACACCCCCATCACTGCCCCGCCCACACCCCCATCACTGCCCCGCCCACACCCCCATCACTGCCCCGCCCACACCCCCGTCACTGCCCCGCCCACATCCCCATCACTGCCCCCCCCACATCCCCCCCATCACTGCCCCTCCCCCCCATCACTGCCCCCCCCACATCCCCCCCATCACTGCCCCTCCCCCCCCATCACTGCCCCCCCACATCCCCCCATCACTGCCCCCCCACACCCCCCATCACTGCCCCCCCCACACCCCCCCATCACTGCCCCCCCCACATCCCCCCATCACTGCCCCTCCCCCCCATCACTGCCCCCCCACACACCCCCATCGCTGCCCGGCTCAGTCCCATGTCCGACAACCTCGATTTTCAAATTTACACCCTCTTTTCAAATCACTTTTCTTCCCCATGACCGTCGACCCTTCCACATAACCCTCAACCTTCTCCATGAGCCTCGACCCCTCCATGATCCTCAACCCCTCCCCATGACCCTCGACCCCTCCTCTTGACCCTCGACCCCTCCTCTTGGCCCTCGATGCACCTCATGACCTTTGCTCCCTTCCCATGACCCTCGATCCCCAAGATCCTCGACCCCTCTCCAGGACCCTCGCCGCTTCCCCATGACCCGTGACCCTCCCCATGACCCTCAACCCCCATGACCCTCAACCCCTCCTCATGATCCTTGACCCCCATAATCCTCGGCCCCTCCCCTGACCCTTGACTCCCATGACCCTCCCCAAGACCCTTGCTCCCTCCCCATGACTGTTGCCACTGCCCTATGACAGCCCCCCGACCCGACCCGACCCCCACCGACATCAGTAGGTGCAGAATGTACTACATGTTTGTCTAGTGCCGCCCGCTCTCCTCCCCCACCCGTGCACCCCCCCCCCTCCCCCGCCGTCTCCCAAACAGATTGCATATTGACCCCTCACCCACCTCCACCTCCTCCTCATCTACCCCCCTCCACCATGGGCCTCCCCAGTTTGTTGTCTGCTCCATATTTGATTGGCTGGGGCCTCCATTTTGTGCTGTCGAGCCTCCATTTTGTGGTGTCGCGCCTCAGTCTTGGATAAACAATTCTGTTCACTCAAAGTTCACCTTCAAGCCACAAACCTCAGAACAAACGCCTTCCTCCTCCCTCTCCAATCATCTGAGCTTCGAATAAACACGTCTGGTCAAAACCTCAGAGTTGCCTCATCCGGAGAGGAACTGGCGTCCGTGACCACCTCCCCCCCCCACTCCCTCTCTCCCCATCTCCCTCCCTCTCAACCCCCCTCCCTCCCTCCCCCTTCTCTCCCCATCTCCCTCCCTCACTCTCAATCCCCCTCCCTCCCTCCCCCTTCTCTCCCCATCTCCCTCCCTCCCTCTCAACCCCCCTCCCTCCCTCCCCCTTCTCTCCCCATCTCCCTCCCTCACTCTCAATCCCCCTCCCTCCCTCCCCCTTCTCTCCCCATCTCCCTCCCTCCCTCTCAACCCCCCTCCCTCCCTCCCCCTTCTCTCCCCATCTCCCTCCCTCACTCTCAATCCCCCTCCCTCCCTCCCCCTTCTCTCCCCATCTCCCTCCCTCCCTCTCAACCCCCCTCCCTCCCTCCCCCTTCTCTCCCCATCTCCCTCCCTCACTCTCAACCCCCCTCCCTCCCTCCCCCTTCTCTCCCCATCTCCCTCCCTCACTCTCAACCCCCCTCCCTCCCTCCCCCTTCTCTCCCCATCTCCCTCCCTCACTCTCAACCCCCCTCCCTCCCTCCCCCTTCTCTCCCCATCTCCCTCCCTCCCTCTCAACCCCCCTCCCTCCCTCCCCCTTCTCTCCCCATCTCCCTCCCTCTCAACCCCCCTCCCTCCCTCCCCCTTCTCTCCCCATCTCCCTCCCTCCCTCTCAACCCCCTCCCTCCCTCCCTTCCCCCCTTTCCCCACCTCCCTCCCTCTCTCCCCACCTCCCTCCCTCCCTCCCTCCCCCTTCTCTCCGCATCTCCCTCCCTAACCCCCTCCCCCCCCCTCCCCACCTCCCTCCCTCCCTCCCTGCCTCTCTCCCCATCTTCCTCCCTCCCTCTCAACCCCCCTCCCTCCCTCCCTACCACCTTTCCCCACCTCCCTCCCTCTCTCCCCACCTCCCTCCCTCCCTCCCTCCCCCTTCTCTCCGCATCTCTCTCCCGCCCTCTCAACCCCCCTCCCCCCCTCCCCACCTCCCTCCCTCCCTCCCTCTCTCCCCATCTCCCTCCCTCCCTCTCAACCCCCCTCCCTCCCTCCCTCTCCCCGCCTCCCTCCCTCCCTCTCAACCCCCCTCCCTCCCCCCTTCTCCCCACCTCCCTCCCTCTCTCCCCACCACCCTCCCTCCCTCCCTCCCCACCTCCCTCTCTCCCTCCCTCCCCACCTCCCTCTCTCCCTCCCTACCTCACTCCCTCCCTCTCAAACCCCCTCCCTCCCTCCCCCTTCTCTCCCCATCTCCCTCCCTCCCTCTCAACCCCCCTCCCTCCCCCACTCTCCCCCCCTCTCTCCCCATCACCCTCCCTCCCTCCTTCCCTCCCTCCCTCCCTCTCAACCCCCCTCCCTCCCCCCCTCTCCCCACCTCCCTCCCTCTCTCCCCATCACCCTCCCTCCCTCCCTCTCCCCCACTCCGCCCCCTCCCTCCCTCCCCAGTAGCACAGGGGAGGACACGGAAGGTGACAGGAATGGGTGTAACTATAAAGAGGCTGTGTGGGCCACCACAACAGCAGCTGAGAAAGCAGCCAGAGCGCTGGGTTTCACTTTCACACAGCAAAAAAACAGAGAAACACAGAAGATAGGAACAGGAGGAGGCCATTCGGCCCTTCCAGCCTGCTCCCCCATCCATCACCATCATGGCTGCTCATCCAACTCAATAGCCTCACCCTGCTTTCCCCCCATAACCTTTGACCCCGTTCCCCCCCGAGCGCTCCATCCAGCCGCCTCTCCAATACAGTCAGTGTTTTGGCATCAACTCCTTCCTGTGGGAATGAGTTCCACAGGTTCACCGGGTGAAGGAATATCTCCTCACCTCCCGTCCTAAATGGTCCACCCCCCCAATCCTCAGACTGTGACCCCCCCTGGTTCTGGACTCCCCCCGACCATCGGGGACACCCTCCCTGCATCTACCCTGTCCGGTCCTGTTAGAATTTTATAAGTCTCTGTGAGATCCTCCCCCTCATTTGTCTGAACTCCAGTGGAAACAATCCTAACCTCGTCAATCTCTCCTCGTCCATCAGTCCCGCCATCCCCGGAATCAGCCTGGGAAACCTTCGCTGCACTCCCTCGAGAGCAAGAACACCTTTCCTCAGAAAAGGAGACCAAAACTGCACACAATATTCCAGGTGTGGCCTCACCAAGGCTCTGTGTAATTGGCAAGGTTATAGAACATAGAACATTCCAGCGCAGTACAGGCCCTTCGGCCCTCGATGTTGCGCCGACCAGTGAAACCAATCTAAAGCCCATCTAATCTACACTATTCCAATATCATTCATATGTTTATCCAATAACCATTTGAATGCTCTTAATGTTGACGAGTCCACCACTGCTGCAGGCAGGGCATTCCACGCCCTTACTACTCTCTGAGTAAAGAACCTACCTCGAACATCTGTCCTATATCTCTCACCCCTCAATTTAAAGCTATGTCTCCTCGTGCTAGCCATCACCATCCATGGAAAAAGGCTCTCACTATCCATCCTATCTAATCCTCTGGTCATCTTGTATGCCTCTATTAAGTCACCTCTTAACCTTCTTCTCTCTAACGAAAACAACCTCAAGCCCCTCAGCCTTTCCTCATACGATTTTCCCACCATACCAGGCAACGCCCTGGCAAATCTCCTCTGCACCCTTTCCAACACTTCCACATCTTTCCTATAATACGGCGACCAGAACTGTACGCAATACTCCAAATGCGGCCGCACCAGAGTTTTGTACAGTTGCAGCATGACCTCCTGGCTCCGAAACTCAACCCCTCTACCAATAAAAGCTAACACACCGTACGCCTTAACAACCCTATCAACCTGGGTGCCAACTTTCAGGGATCTAGAACAAAGAACAAAGAACAGTACAGCACAGGAAACAGGCCCTTCGGCCCTCCAAGTCTGTGCCGCTCCTTGGTCCAACTAGACCAATCGTTTGTATCCCTCCATTCCCAGGCTGCTCATGTGACTATCCAGGTAAGTCTTAAACGATGTCAGCGTGCCTGCCTCCACCACCCTACTTGGCAGCGCATTCCAGGCCCCCACCACCCTCTGTGTAAAAAACGTCCCTCTGATGTCTGAGTTATACTTCGCCCCTCTCAGCTTGAGCCCGTGACCCCTCGTGATCGTCACCTCCGACCTGGGAAAAAGCTTCCCACTGTTCACCCTATCTATACCCTTCATAATCTTGTACACCTCTATTAGATCTCCCCTCATTCTCCGTCTTTCCAAGGTCTATGCACATGGACACCGAGATCTCCCTGCTCATCCACATTTCCAAGTATCTTACCATTAGCCCAGTACTCTGTATTCCTGTTACTCCTTCCAAAGTGAATCATCTCACACTTTTCCACATTGAACTCCATTTGCCACCTCTCAGCCCAGCTCTGCAGCTTATCTATGTCCCTCTGTAACCTGCCACTTCCCTCCACACTGTCCACAACTCCACCGACTTTAGTGTCATCCGCAAATTTACTAATCCATCCTTCCACGCTCTCATCCAGGTCATTAATAAAAATGACAAACAGCAGTGGCCCCAAAACAGATCCTTGCGGTACACCACTAGTAACTGAACTCCAGGATGAATATTTCCCATCAAACACCACCCTCTGTTTTCTTACAGCTAGCCAATTCCTGATCCAAACCACTAAATCACCCTCAATCCCATGTGTCCGTATTTTCTGCAATAGCTTACCGTGGGGAACCTTATCAAAGGCTTTGCTGAAATCCATATACACCACATCAACCGCTTTACCCTCATCCACCTCTTTGGTCACCTTCTCAAAGAACTCAAGAAGGTTTGTGAGGCACGACCTACCCTTCACAAAACCGTGCTGACTATCCCTAATCAAATTATTCCTTTCCAGGTGATTATAAATCCTATCTCTTACAATCCTTTCCAATACTTTGCCCACAACAGAAATAAGGCTCACCGGTCTATAATTACCAGGGTTGTCCCTACTCCCCTTCTTGAACAAGGGGACAACATCTGCTATCCTCCAGTCTTCTGGCACTGTTCCTGTAGACAATGACGACACAAAGATCAAAGCCAAAGGCTCTGCAATCTCCTCTCTCGCCTCCCAGAGAATCCTAGGATAAATCCCATCCGGCCCAGGGGACTTATCTGTTTTTACCCTTTCCAGAATTGCTAACACCTCCTCCTTATGAACATCAATCCCATCCAGTCCAACAGCCTGCATCTCAGTACTCCCCGCGACACTGTCCGTCTCCAGTGTGAATACCGACGAAAAATATTCATTTAGTGCCTCTCCTATCTCTTCAGACTCCACGCACAACTTCCCACTCCTGTCCTTGACTGGCCCTAATCTTACCCTAGTCATTCTTTTACTCCTGACATACCTATAGAAAGCTTTAGGGTTTTCCTTGATCCTACCTACCAAAGACTTCTCATGTCCCCTCCTGGCTCTTCTTAACTCTCTCTCTAGGTCCTTCCTGGCTAACCTGTAACTCTCAAGCGCCCTAACTGAGCCTTCACGTCTCATCTTTACATAAGTCTCCTTCTTCCTCTTCACAAGAGATTCAACCTCCTTATTAAACCACGGTTCTCTCGCTCAACCACTTCCTTCCTGCCTGACAGGTACATATTTATCAAGGACGCATAGTAGCTGTTCCTTGAACAAGTTCCACATTACAATTGTGCCCATCCCCTGCAGTTTCCTTCCCCAACCTATGCCAGCTAAATCTCGCCTAATCGCATCATAATTTCCTTTCCCCCAGCTATAACTCTTGCCCTTTGGTATATACCTATTCCTTTCCATTGCTAGGTTATGTTCAGCTTCATGTACAGTCCTCAACGCCATCTGGACATCGCGACACAGGACAAATGACAAAGAAAATTCCAGCACAGGAACAGGCCCTTCAGCCCTCCAACCCTGCACCGACCATGCTGCCCCGACTGAACTAAAACCCCCTACCCTTCCGGGGACCGTATCCCTCTATTCCCATCCTACTCATGGATTTGTCAAGACGCCCCTTAAAACTCACGACCGTATCCGCTTCCACTCCCTCCCCCCGGCAGCGAGTTCCAGGCACCCACCACCCTCTGTGTAAAAAAACTTGCCTCGTACATCTCCTTTAAACCTTGCCCCTCGCCCCTTAAACCTGTGCCCCCCGAGTAATTGACTCTTCCACCAAATACTGCGTTGGCTGCGTGTTGCTCAGTTGGCTGGACAGATAGTTAGTGATGCAGAGTGACACCAACAGTCGTAGAGTCATAGAAACAGGCCCTTCGGCCCAACTTGTCCATGCCGCCCTTTTTTTTTTAACCCCTAACCTAGTCCCAATTGCCCGCATTTGGCCCATATCCCTCTATACCCATCGTACCCATGTAACTGTCTAAACGCTTTTTAAAAGACAAAATTGTACCCGCCTCTACTACTGCCTCTGGCAGCTCGTTCCAGACACTCACCGCCCTCTGTGTGAAACAATTGCCCCTCTGGACACTTTTGTATCTCTCCCCTCTCACCTTAAACCTGTGCCCTCTGGTTTTAGACTCCCCTACCTTTGGGAAAAGATGTTGACTATCGAGCTGATCTGTGCCCCTCATTATTTTATAGACCTCTATAAGATCACCCCTCAGCCTCCTACGCTCCAGAGAAAAAAGTCCCAGTCTATCCCAGCCTCTCCTTATAACTCAATCCATCAAGTCCTGGTAGCATCCTAGTAAATCTTTTCTGCACTCTTTCGAGTTTAATAATATCCTTTCTATAATAGGGTGAACACAGTAAGAAGTTTAACAACACCAGGTTAAAGTCCAACAGGTTTATTTGGTAGCAAAAGCCACACAAGCTTTCAAATAAACCTGTTGGACTTTAACCTGGTGTTGTTAAACTTCTTACTGTGTTTACCCCAGTCCAACGCCGGCATCTCCACATCATATAATAGGGTGACCAGAGCTGTACGCAGTATTCCAAGTGTGGCCTTACCAATGTCTTGTACAACTTCAACAAGACGTCCCAACTCCTGTATTCAATGTTCTGACCGATGAAACCAAGCATGCCGAATGCCTTCTTCACCGCTCTGTCCACCTGTGACTCCACTTTCAAGGAGCTATGAACATGTACCCCGAGGTCTCTTTGTTCTGTAACTCTCCCCAACGCCCGACCGTTAACTGAGTAAGTCCTGCCCTGGTTCCATCACCTCGCAGAGTGGGTTCAATTCCCGTACCGGCTGAAGGCTATTCATGAAGGCATCATCCCTGGCCTCAGGCCCCTGAGGTCCACAGAATCCCTGCAGTGCCAAGAAGGCCATTCAGCCCATTGAGTCTGGCCCGACTCTCTGACAGAGCATCTTACCGAGGCCCTATCCCCGTGACCCCCGGACGGTTAAATCACTGCCTGGGGTCCGATGCTGTGAGGATTTTACCCCCCGACCTTCCCGCTGCCCCAGTGTGTCAGTGACACCCACACACAAAAGCTCTTTCCATTCAGAGTTTAATAGAACAACAGCGAAAAAACAGTTAAATCATTAGGATGTAACATTACTGGTACAGCCAATCGGCATACAGATTTACAACCTCCCCTTCCCCCTCCCCCCACCCCTTCTCCACCCCCCCCCCCTCCCCACCCCCCCCCCCTCCCCACCCCCACGCACCCATCCCTCGGACACAACAGAATGTTTGGCCAATCCCAACATCGACTCATCTTTCCTCCGACACTTGCCCGACTCTCCCCGGGAGGGGGTACGGGTCCCCCCACACGGGCACTGACTCTCCCCGGGGTGGACAGGACCCCACACGGGCACTGACTCTCCCCCCGGGGTGGACAGGACCACCCACCGACTCTCCCCAGAGGGCACCGGACCCCCCATATGGGCACTGACTCTCCCCGGGGTGGACAGGACCCCACACGGGCACTGACTCTCCCCGGGGTGGACAGGACCCCACACGGGCACTGACTCTCCCCCTGGGGTACGTGTCCCCCCCATGGGCACCGACTCCCCCTGGGGTACAGGACCACCCACGGGCACCGACTCTCCCCAGAGGGCACCGGACCCCCCATGGGCACTGACTCTCCCCGGGGTGGACGGGACCCCACACGGGCACTGACTCTCCCCCTGGGGTACGTGTCCCCCCCATGGGCACCGACTCCCCCTGGGGTACAGGACCACCCATGGGCACCGACTCTCCCCAGAGGGCACCGGACCGCCCATGGGCACTGACTCTCCCTGGGGGGGGTACGGGCCCCCCCCTATCCCAGTGGGGCGGCACGGTAGCACAGTGGGTTAGCACTGCTGCTTCACAGCTCCAGGGTCCCGGGTTCGATTCCCGGCTCGGGTCACTGTCTGTGTGGAGTTTGCACATTCTCCTCGTGTCTGCGTGGGTTTCCTCCGGGTGCTCCGGTTTCCTCCCACAGTCCAAAGATGTGCGAGTTAGGTTGATTGGCCAGGTTAAAAATTTCCCTTAGAGTCCTGAGATGCGTAGGTTAGAGGCATTAGCGGGTAAATATCTGGGGGTAGGGCCTGGGTGGGATTGTGGTCGGTGCAGACTCGATGGGCCGAGTGGCCTCCTTCTGCACTGTAGGGTTTCTTTCTATGATATCCCCCCGTGTTTTAATCATTTACCAGGACACGGGTGTCGCTGGCTGGGCCAGCGTTTATTGCCCATCCCTATTTGCCCTTGGAGGGCAGTTGAGAGTCACCCACACATTGTTTTGGCTCTGGAGTCACATGTAGGCCAGACCGGGGTAAGGACGGCAGATTTCCTTCCCTAAAGGGACATTAGTGACCCAGATGGGTTTTTCCCCACAATCGACAACGGGTCATCAGTAGATTCTTAATTCCAGATATTTTTTATTGAATTCTAATTCCACCGTCTGCCACGGGCGGGATTCGAACCCGGGTCCCCCAGAACATTACACTGGCTCTCTGCATTGAATGTATGCGCATTTAGAACGGAACAATCTCATTAGTGACAGACAGCATGGTTTTGTAAGAGGGAGGTCGTGCCTTACAAATTTGGTGGAGTTTTTTGAGGAAGTGACAAAAACGGTTGACGAAGGAAGGGCCGTGGATGTCGTCTGTATGGATTTCAGTACGGCATTTGACAAAGTCCCTCATGGCAGGTTGGTTCAGAAGGTTAAGGCTCATGGGATACAAGGAGAGGTGGCTAGATGGGTGGAGAACTGGCTTGGCCATAGGAGACAGAGGGTAGTGGTCGAAGGGTCTTTTTCTGGCTGGAGGTCTGTGACCAGTGGTGTTCCGCAGGGCTCTGTACTGGGACCTCTGCTATTTGTGATATATATAAATGATTTGGAAGAAGGTGTAACTGGTGTTATCAGCAAGTTTGCGGATGACACGAAGATGGCTGGACTTGCGGATAGCGATGAACATTGTCGGACAATACAGCAGGATATAGATAGGCTGGAAAATTGGGCGGAGAGGTGGCAGATGGAGTTTAATCCGGATAAATGCAAAGTGATGCATTTTGGAAGAACTAATGTAGGGGGGAGTTATACAATAAATGGCAGAGTCATCAGGAGTATAGAAACACAGAGGGACCTGGGTGTGCAAGTCCACAAATCCTTGAAGGTGGCAGCACAGGTGGAGAAGGTGGTGAAGAAGGCATATGGTATGCTTGCCTTTATAGGACGGGGTATAGAGTATAAAAGCTGGAGTCTGATGATGCAGCTGTATAGAACGCTGGTTAGGCCACATTTGGAGTACTGCGTCCAGTTCTGGTCGCCGCACTACCAGAAGGACGTGGAGGCGTTAGAGAGAGTGCAGAGAAGGTTTACCAGGATGTTGCCCGGTATGGAGGGTCTTAGCTATGAGGAGAGATTGGGTAGACTGGGCTTGTTCTCCCTGGAAAGACGGAGAATGAGGGGAGATCTAATAGAGGTGTACAAGATTATGAAGGGTATAGAAAGGGTGAACAGTGGGAAGCTTTTTCCCAGGTCGGAGGTGACGATCACGAGGGGTCACGGGCTCAAGCTGAGAGGGGCGAGGTATAACTCAGATATCAGAGGGACGTTTTTTACACAGAGGGTGGTGGGGGCCTGGAATGCGCTGCCAAGTAGGGTGGTGGAGGCAGGCACGCTGACATCGTTTAAGACTTACCTGGATAGTCACATGAACAGCCTGGGAATGGAGGGATACAAACGATTGGTCTAGTTGGACCAAGGAGCGGCACAGGCTTGGAGGGCCGAAGGGCCTGTTTCCTGTGCTGTACTGTTCTTTGTTCTTTGTAATGTCTCGTGACAATATCATTATACCACCACCTCCCTTGGGGTACAGGTCCCCCCTCCCCCACTCCATGGTTACCCACTCTCCCCAGAGGGGTACAAGTCTGTTCCCAGGGGGCACCCACTACCCACTCTCCCTCGGGCACAATCCCCTCCCCATGGGACTGACTATCCCGGGGTAGAGGTTCTTGGGGACCAATTCACTGTGTAGTATAGAGGTGCCCCTATTCTCCAGCCAGCCCCCTTGTGTTCGGGGGGGGGGTGGCTGTAACAAGAGGCAGCGAAGATGTCACCCCCAGGAGTTAGTGAATAGTTCACTTTCTGGATCACAAACACATATCAAAATAACTGAGAAAGTCGACAAAACCAGGTAAGCGGAAGTGGAGAAAAGGGACAGGAGGAGGCCATTCAGCCCCTCACAAGAACTGGAGGCCATCCAGCTCCTCAAACATGCTATGTGGCACTACTGTGCCAAGCCAGCTGTATTCTGGATGGGTGATGTGAATGGAAGCAGGAAGCTAATTGGGAGTGAATTGTAGGTGCTCAGAAAGAAGTCTTAACCGAGGAGGAGTCTGGCCTCTCTCCCCCGCCACTCTCGCCCTCAGGAATTGAGAGCACCGTGCTGTCAAGGGGAGGGGGAAGCGGGAGGTCATTGCTTGGCCAGTTCTCCACCTTGTCGGGCTGCGACACGTGACCATTTGGCTGGAAAGCGGGAGAAGGGGGGAGGAGGAGTTCTTGCTCGGCGGGCATCTGGATGGTGGGGTCTCCAGGGCTTGGCTCAGCCGCGGGGCCTGGGTTCTGCCCTGAAGATTGTGCACCAGCGGTCGCCTGTCCGTTGGGCAGGAGAGGGTCCTGAGCCGGCAGGCTGACCTCTTCGAGAAGGACGGAGGTGGCACGCGACTTCCTCTTTCCGAAGAAGGTGGAGGTGGACAGAGACATGCGCTTGGAGGTCGGGTCCTCATCTTTCTTCTCTTCTGCCCCTTCCGCCGGGCCTCCATCCTCGGGGAGGGACACCGGTCCTGCCCAGGCGTCATCCATCTTGCCCTTCTTCTTGCGTTGGGGAGCAAAGCTCTGGGAGTGTCTTCGCTTCCTCCGGGCGAGGCAGCAACTGATCAGGACGACCAGGGTGACAGTGACGATGAGTATGATGATGATGATCACAAGGGAGCTTAACCCAGATTGGGCTCGCTTCGGGGGGAGGGAAGTGGAGGTGTTGGCAGTTTGGGATTGGATTGAAGAATCGATGGTTGTGGATGGTTTGGATGTGGATGAAGATTCGAAGACTGTAGATGATTTGGATGTGGATGAAGATTCAAAGACTGTAGATGATTTGGATGTGGATGAAGATTCGAAGACTGTAGATGGTTTGGATGTGGATGAAGATTCGAAGACTGTAGATGGTTTGGATGTGGATGAAGATTCGAAGACTGTAGATGGTTTGGATGTGGATGAAGATTCGAAGACTGTAGATGGTTTGGATGTGGATGAAGATTCAAAGACTGTAGATGATTTGGATGTTGCTGAGTGAGCGGGTTGACTGGTGGAGATGATAGCCACAGAGTTGGTAGTTGAAGGGCTCCAGGCAGTACCTAGAGTGCTAGTTGGCTCACTGGTTGCCTGCTCTGCCCCCATGAGGGCGCGTTTGGTTGACAATTCCACTCCTTGGCTATTGGAGATATCGTACATCGTCTGGGCAGAGCTGGGTATGGCCCTGGAGGTCTCGGTGTCTGACCATGAGAGTAGACCATTCGAAACGGGCACTGAATGAGCCATGGAGGCTGGAGGAGAGAAACTGGGAGAATCTGTCAATGATTTGTCCGTTGTGTGAGCGACAGATTCAGCCAAGGTCTCACCATTGGGTGTCGTAATGTCATCCTCACTCAACGCAGCAAGCCCAGTGATAAATCCAAACAGCATGAGGATCCAGGGAAGCGTCATGATGGGGCATTGGGTAAGTCACACTCAACGAGGATGAGGGGGTCACAGCAATGGTAACCGTCAAACCAAACACCTCCAGAAACTGGGGACCTGCAGAGAAAATGGAGAGAGAACAGGGTTACACGGATCGCAAGAGACAGAATTCCTCATAACACACACACCCCACACCCCTCACTGTAACACTCTGATATACCCCACACCCCTCACTGTAACACTCTGATATACCCCACACCCCTCACTGTAACACTCTGATATACCCCACACCCCTCACTGTAACACTCTGATATACCCCACACCCCTCACTGTAACACTCTGATATACCCCACACCCCTCACTGTAACACTCTGATATACCCCACACCCCTCACTGTAACACTCTGATATACCCCACACCCCTCACTGTAACACTCTGATATACCCCACACCCCTCACTGTAACACTCTGATATACCCCACACCCCTCACTGTAACACTCTGATATACCCCACACCCCTCACTGTAACACTCTGATATACCCCACACCCCTCACTGTAACACTCTGTATACCCCACACCCCTCACTGTAACACTCTGATATACCCCACACCCCTCACTGTAACACTCTGATATACCCCACACCCCTCAGTGGAACACTGATATACCCCACACCCCTCACTGTAACACTCTGATATACCCCACACCCCTCACTGTAACACTGATATACCCCACACCCCTCACTGTAACACTCTGATATACCCCACACCCCTCACTGTAACACTCTGATATATCCCACACCCCTCACTGTAACACTCTGATATACCCCACACCCCTCACTGTAACACTCTGATATACCCCACACCCCTCACTGTAACACTCTGATATACCCCACACCCCTCACTGTAACACTCTGATATACCCCACACCCCTCACTGTAACACTCTGATATACCCCACACCCCTCACTGTAACACTCTGATACACCCCACACCCCTCACTGTAACACTCTGATATACCCCACACCCCTCACTGTAACACTCTGATATACCCCACACCCCTCACTGTAACACTCTGATATACCCGACACCCCTCACTGTAACACTCTGATATACCCCACACCCCTCACTGTAACACTCTGATATACCCCACACCCCTCACTGTAACACTCTGATATATCCCACACCCCTCACTGTAACACTCTGATATATCCCACACCCCTCACTGTAACACTCTGATATACCCCACACCCCTCACTGTAACACTCTGATATATCCCACACCCCTCACTGTAACACTCTGATATACCCCACACCCCTCACTGTAACACTGATATACCCCACACCCCTCACTGTAACACTGATATACCCCACACCCCTCACTGTAACACTCTGATATATCCCACACCCCTCACTGTAACACTCTGATATACCTCACACCCCTCACTGTAACACTGATATACCCCACACCCCTCACTGTAACACTCTGATATACCCCACACCCCTCACTGTAACACTCTGATATACCCCACACCCCTCACTGTAACACTCTGATATACCCCACACCCCACACTGTAACACTGATATACCCCACACCCCCACTGTAACACTGATATACCCCACACCCCTCACTGTAACACTCTGATATACCCCACACCCCTCACTGTAACACTCTGATATACCCCACACTCCACACTGTAACACTCTGATATATCCCACACCCCTCACTGTAACACTGATATACCCCACACCCCTCACTGTAACACTCTGATATACCCCACACCCCTCAATGTAACACTCTGATATACCCCACACCCCTCACTGTAACACTGATATAACCCACACCCCTCACTGTAACACTCTGATATACCCCACACCCCTCACTGTAACACTCTGATATACCCCACACCCCTCACTGTAACACTCTGATATACCCCACACCCCTCACTGTAACACTCTGATATACCCCACACCCCACACTGTAACACTGATATACCCCACACCCCTCACTGTAACACTCTGATATACCCCACACCCCTCACTGTAACACTCTGATATACCCCACACCCCTCACTGTAACACTCTGATATATCCCACACCCCTCACTGTAACACTCTGATATATCCCACACCCCTCACTGTAACACTCTGATATACCCCACACCCCTCACTGTAACACTCTGATATACCCCACACCCCTCACTGTAACACTCTGATATACCCCACACCCCTCACTGTAACACTGTGATATACCCCACACCCCTCACTGTAACACTCTGATATACCCACACCCCTCACTGTAACACTCCGATATACCCCACACCCCTCACTGTAACACTCTGATATACCCCACACCCCTCACTGTAACACTCTGATATACCCCACACCCCTCACTGTAACACTCTGATATATCCCACACCCCTCACTGTAACACTCTGATATATCCCACACCCCTCACTGTAACACTCTGATATACCCCACACCCCTCACTGTAACACTCTGATATATCCCACACCCCTCACTGTAACACTCTGATATACCCCACACCCCTCACTGTAACACTGATATACCCCACACCCCTCACTGTAACACTGATATACCCCACACCCCTCACTGTAACACTCTGATATATCCCACACCCCTCACTGTAACACTCTGATATACCTCACACCCCTCACTGTAACACTGATATACCCCACACCCCTCACTGTAACACTCTGATATACCCCACACCCCTCACTGTAACACTCTGATATACCCCACACCCCTCACTGTAACACTCTGATATACCCCACACCCCACACTGTAACACTGATATACCCCACACCCCCACTGTAACACTGATATACCCCACACCCCTCACTGTAACACTCTGATATACCCCACACCCCTCACTGTAACACTCTGATATACCCCACACTCCACACTGTAACACTCTGATATATCCCACACCCCTCACTGTAACACTGATATACCCCACACCCCTCACTGTAACACTCTGATATACCCCACACCCCTCAATGTAACACTCTGATATACCCCACACCCCTCACTGTAACACTCTGATATAACCCACACCCCTCACTGTAACACTCTGATATACCCCACACCCCTCACTGTAACACTCTGATATACCCCACACCCCTCACTGTAACACTCTGATATACCCCACACCCCTCACTGTAACACTCTGATATACCCCACACCCCACACTGTAACACTGATATACCCCACACCCCCCACTGTAACACTCTGATATACCCCACACCCCTCACTGTAACACTCTGATATACCCCACACCCCTCACTGTAACACTCTGATATACCCCACACCCCTCACTGTAACACTCTGATATATCCCACACCCCTCACTGTAACACTCTGATATATCCCACACCCCTCACTGTAACACTCTGATATACCCCACACCCCTCACTGTAACACTCTGATATACCCCACACCCCTCACTGTAACACTCTGATATACCCCACACCCCTCACTGTAACACTCTGATATACCCCACACCCCTCACTGTAACACTCTGATATACCCACACCCCTCACTGTAACACTGTGATATACCCCACACCCCTCACTGTAACACTCTGATATACCCACACCCCTCACTGTAACACTCCGATATACCCCACACCCCTCACTGTAACACTCTGATATACCCCACACCCCTCACTGTAACACTCTGATATACCCCACACCCCTCACTGTAACACTCTAATATACCCCACACCCCTCACTGTAACACTCTGATATACCCCACACCCCTCACTGTAACACTCTAATATACCCCACACCCCTCACTGTAACACTCTGATATACCCCACACCCCTCACTGTAACACTCTGATATACCCCACACCCCTCACTGTAACACTCTGATATACCCCACACCCCTCACTGTAACACTCTGTATACCCCACACCCCTCACTGTAACACTCTGATATACCCCACACCCCACACTACAATGTTTCCAAAACCCCCATGTCCCCTACATCTGGACGGACGAGGGCAACAGATCCATGGGGAACACAACCCCATGGAGGTTCCTCTCCAAGTCAAGACCCATCCTGACTTGGAACTGTATCGGTGGTTCCTTCATTGTCACTGGTGTCTGAATCCAGAACCTCCTTCCCTAACAGCACTGTGGGTGTATCTACGCCACACAGGACAGCAGCGAGTTCAAGATGGCGGCCCTCCCACCCACTTCTCAAGGGGCAATTAGGGATGGGTTATGAATGGTGGGCGAGTCGTGGACGGGAACAGGGACCGCAGGGAGCACGAGCAGACTGACCGCAGCACCATGGTACAGGGAGCCGTGGCGGAAGGAAAAGAATTGTATTGGTAATTGGGGACAGTATAGAGAGGGGCATTGACACTCGTCTCTGTGACCAGGACCCAGAATCAGAAGGTCGTGTTGCCTGCCTGGTGCTCGGGTTCAGGAGATCTCACCTGGGCGGCAGAGGAACAGCACAGGAACAGGCCCTTCGGCCCCTCCAAGCCTGCACCGACCATGCTGCCCCCCCACTGAATTAAAACCCCCTACCCTTCCGGGGACCATATCCCTCGATTTCCATGCTAATCTTGTATTTGTCCAGACGCCCGTAAAACTCACTATTAGAACACAGAACAGGCCCTTCGGCCCACGATGTTGTGCCGAGCTTTATCTGAAACCAAGATCAAGCTATCCCACTCCCTATCATCCTGGTGTGCTCCATGTGCCTATTCAATAACCGCTTAAATGTTCCTAAAGTGTCTGACTCCACTATCACTGCAGGCAGTCCATTCCACACCCCAACCACTCTCTGCGTGAAGAACCTACCTCTGATATCCTTCCTGTATCTCCCACCACGAACCCTATAGTTATGCCCCCTTGTAATAGCTCCATCCACCCGAGGAAATAGTCTTTGAACGTTCACTCTATCTATCCCCTTCATCATTTTATAAACCTCTATTAAGTCTCCCCTCAGCCTCCTCCGCTCCAGAGAGAACAGCCCTAGCTCCCTCAACCTTTCCTCATAAGACCTACCCTCCAAACCAGGCAGCATCCTGGTAAATCTCCTCTGCACTCTTTCCAGCGCTTCCACATCCTTCTTATAGTGAGGTGACCAGAACTGCACACAATATTCCAAATGTGGTCTCACCAAGGTCCTGTACAGTTGCAGCATAACCCCACGGCTCTTAAACTCCCACACCCTGTTAATAAAAGCTAACACACTATAGGCCTTCTTCACGGCTCTTTCCACTTGAGTGGCAACCTTTAGAGATCTGTGGATATGAACCCCAAGATCTCTCTGTTCCTCCACAGTCTTCAGAACCCTACCTTTGACCCTGTAATCCACATTTAAATTAGTCCTACCAAAATGAATCACCTCACATTTATCAGGGTTAAACTCCATTTGCCATTTTTCAGCCCAGCTTTGCATCCTATCTATGTCTCTTTGCAGCCTACAACAGCCCTCCACCTCATCCACTACTCCACCAATCTTGGTGTCATCAGCAAATTTACTGATCCACCCTTCAGCCCCCTCCTCTAAGTCATTAATAAAAATCACAAATAGCAGAGGACCAAGCACTGATCCCTGCGGCACTCCGCTAGCAACCTGCCTCCAGTCCGAAAATTTTCCATCCACCACCACCCTCTGTCTTCGATCAGACAGCCAGTTACCTATCCAATCGGCCAACTTTCCCTCTATCCCACACCTCCTCACTTTCATCATAAGCCGACCATGGGGGACCTTATCAAACGCCTTACTAAAATCCATGTATATGACATCAACTGCCCTACCTTCATCAACACACTTAGTTACCTCCTCAAAAAATTCAATCAAATTTGTGAGGCACGACTTGCCCTTCACGAATATAAACGATCTGGAAGAAGGTGTAACTGGGGTGATCAGTAAGTTTGCAGACGATATGAAAATGGCTGGACTTGCAGATAGTGAGGAACATTGTCAGAGGCTCCAGAAAGATATAGATAGGCTGGAAATTTGGGCAAAGAAATGGCAGGTGGAGTTCAATCCAGATAAATGCGAAGTGATGTATTTTGGTAGAACTAACGTAGGGAGGAGCTATACGATAAATGGCAGAACCATAAAGGGTGTAGATACGCAGAGGGACCTGGGTGTGCAAATCCACAGATCCTTGAAGGTGACGTCACAGGTGGAGAAGGTAGTGAATAAGGCATATGGCATGCTTGCCTTTATAGGACGGGGCATAGAGTATAGAAATTGGGGTCTGATGTTGCAGTTGTATAGAACGTTGGTTCGGCCGCATTTGGAGTACTGCGTCCAGTTCTGGTCGCCGCACTACCAGAAGGACGTGGAGGCTTTGGAGAGAGTGCAGAGGAGGTTTACCAGGATGTTGCCTGGTATGGAGGGGCTTAGTTGTGAGGAGAGATTGGGTAAACTGGGGTTGTTCTCCCTGGAAAGACGGAGGATGAGGGGAGACTTAATAGAGGTGTATAAAATTATGAAAGGCACAGATAGGGTGAACGGTGGGAAGCTTTTCCCCAGGTCGGTGGTGACATTCACGAGGGGTCAGAGGTTCAAGGTGACGGGGGGGAGGTTTAACACGGATATCAGAAGGACGTATTTTACACAGAGGGTGGTGGGGGCCTGGAATGCGCTGCCAGGCAAGGTGGTGGAGGCGGACACACTGGGAACGTTTAAGACTTATCTAGACAGCCACATGAACGGAGTGGGAATGGAGGGATACAAAAGAATGGTCTAGTTTGGACCAGGGAGCGGCACAGGCTTGGAGGGCCGAAGGGCCTGTTCCTGTGCTGTATTGTTCTTTGTTCTTTGAATCCGTGCTGACTATCCCAGATGTGTTGAGTATAGGGCTAACGGGAGGACTTTGAATAGTGTGGAGGAGCAGAGGGATCTAGGTGTATGTGTACATAGATCCCTGAAAGTTGGGAATCAAGTAGATAAGGTTGTTAAGAAGGCATATGGTGTCTTGGCGTTTATTGGTAGGGGGATTGAATTTAGGAGTCGTAGCGTTATGTTGCTACTGTACACAACTCTGGTGCGGCCGCACTTGGAGTACTGTGTGCAGTTCTGGTCCCCACATTACAGGAAGGATGTGGAGGCTTTGGAGAAGGTGCAGAGGAGGTTTACCAGGATGTTGCCTGGTATGGAGGGGAGATCCTATGAGGAGAGGCTGAGTGAGTTGGGATTGTTTTCGCTGGAAAGGCGGCGGCTAAGAGGGGATCTTATTGAAACATATAAGATGATTAGAGGATTAGATAGGGTGGATAGTGATAGCCTTTTTCCTCTGATGGAGAAATCCAGCACGAGGGGGCATGGCTTTAAATTGAGGGGGGGTAGTTACAGGACCGATGTCAGGGGTAGGTTCTTTACCCAGAGAGTGGTGAGGGATTGGAATGCCCTACCAGCATCAGTTGTAAATGCGCCTAGTTTGGGGGCGTTTAAGAGAGCCGTAGATAGATTCATGGACGATAAGAAATTGGTTTAGGTTGGAGGGTCACTTTTTTTTTTTTGTTTGTAACTGGTCGGTGCAACATCGTGGGCCGAAGGGCCTGTTCTGCGCTGTAATGTTCTATGTTCTATGTTCTATGTTCTATCCCGGATTAATCCGCATCTTTCGAAATGCTCGTAAATCCCATCCCTAAGGACCTTTTCCATCAACTTACCAACCACCGAAGTAAGACTAACCGGCCTATAATTACCAGGGTCATTTCTATTCCCTTTCTTAAACAGAGGAACAACTTTCGCCACTCTCCAGTCCTCTGGCACCATCCCCGTGGACAGCGAGGACCCAAAGATCAAAGTCAAAGGCTCTGCAATCTCTTCCCTTGCCTCCCAAAGAATCCTCGGATACATTTCATCAGGCCCAGGGGACTTATCGACCTTCAGTTTATTCAAAACTGCCAGGACATCCTCCCTCCGAACATCTATTTCCTCCAGCCTATTAGCCTGTAACACCTTCTCTTTCTCAAAAACATGGCCCCTCTCCTTGGTGAACCCTGAAGAAAAGTATTCATTCATCACCTCGCCTATCTCTACTGACTCCATACACAAGTTCCCACGACTGTCCTTGACCGGCCCTAACCTCACCCTGGTCATTCTTTTATTCCTCACATAAGAGTAAAAAGCCTTGGGGTTTTCCTTGATCCGACCCGCCAAGGACTTCTCATGTCCCCTCCTAGCTCTCCTAAGCCCCTTTTTCAGCTCATTCCTTGCTAACTTGTAACCCTCAATCAAGCCATCTGAACCTTGTTTCCTCATCCCTACATAAGCTTCCCTCTTCCTTTTCACAAGACATTCCACCTCTTTCGTGAACCATGGTTCCCTCACTCGGCCATTTCCTCCCTGCCTGACAGGGACATACCTATCAAGGACACCCAGTATTTGTTCCTTGAAAAAGTTCCACTTTTCATGAGTGCCTTTCCCTGACAGTTTCTGTTCCCATCTTATGCCCCCTAATTCTTGCCTAATCGCATCATAATTACCTCTCCCCCAATTGTAAACCTTGCCCTGCCGTACGGTCCTATCCCTCTCCATTGCAATAACAAAAGACACCGAATTGTGGTCACTATCTCCAAAGTGCTCTCCCACAACCAAATCTAACACTTGGCCCGGTTCATTTCCCAGTACCAAATCCAATGTGGCCTCACCTCTTGTTGGCCTATCCACATATTGTGTCAGGAAACCCTCCTGCACACACTGTACAAAAACTGCCCCATCCGAACTATTTGACCTACAAAGGTTCCAATCAATATTTGGAAAGTTAAAGTCCCCCATGACAACTACCCTGTGACTCCCACACCTATCCATAATCTGCTTAGCAATTTCTTGCTCCACATCTCTATTACTATTTGGGGGCCTATAGTAAACTCCTAACAACGTGACCGCTCCTTTCCTATTCCTAACCTCAGCCCATATTACCTCTGTAGGCAGATCCCCTTCGAAGTGCCTTTCCGCAGCCGTTAAACTATCCTTGATTAACAATGCCACTCCTCCACCTCTTTTACCAGCTTCCCTACACTTACTGAAACATCTATACCCCGGAACGTCCAACAACCATTCCTGTCCTTGTTCTACCCACGTCTCCGTAATGGCCGCAACATCGTAGTCCCAAGTACCAATCCACGCCCCAAGTTCATCTACCTTGTTCCGGATGCTCCTTGCATTGAAGTAGACACACTTCAACCCACCTTCCTGTCTACCGGTACCCACCCTTGACCCTGATACCTTTCCCAATACCTCACCACCCTCACTGACTTCTGGACTACAACTCCTTTTCCCACTCCCCTGACAAATTAGTTTAAACCCCCCGAAGAGCCATAGCAAATTTCCCTCCCAGGATATTGGTGCCCCTCTGGTTCAGGTGCACCCCATCCTGTTTGTACAGGTCCCACCTTCCCCAGAATGTGTTCCAATTATCCACGTATCTGAAACCCTCCCTCCTACACCATCCCTGCAACCACATGTTTAAGTGCACTCTCTCCCTGTTCCTCAACTCGCTATCACGTGGCACCGGCAACGTACCAGAGATGACCACATGTTTTGTCCTGGCTCTCAGCTTCCAGCCCAGCTCCAGAAATTCCTGTTTTAAATCCCCGTCCCTTCTCTTACCTATGTCATTGGTACCAATGCGTACCACGACTTGTGGACTGTTTCCCCTCCCCTTCAGAATCCGGGAAAACACGGTCTGAGACGTCACGGACCTTGGCATCCGGTAGGCAACATACCATCCGTGAGTCTCTTTTGCTGCCACAGAACCTCCTATCTATCCCTCTAACTAACA
>NW_027592198.1:0-25000 GCF_964213995.1 Mustelus asterias
GCTGCTTTCTTTACAAGCAGAAACTTTATCACTGGGATCTTATTCTGCAGGGAGACAGGGCTGCCTCTGCTCCCTGTGCTGGGGGAGACAGGGCTGCCTCTGCTCCCTGTGCTGGGGGAGACAGGGCTGCCTCTGCTCCCTGTGCTGGGGGAGGCAGGGCTGCCTCTGCTCCCTGTGCTGGGGGAGGCAGGGCTGCCTCTGCTCCCTGTGCTGGGGGAGACAGGGCTGCCTCTGCCCCCTGTGCTGGGGGAGGCAGGGCTGCCTCTGCTCCCTGTGCTGGGGGAGACAGGGCTGCCTCTGCTCCCTGTGCTGGGGGAGACAGGGCTGCCTCTGCTCCCTGTGCTGGGGGAGACAGGGCTGCCTCTGCCCCCTGTGCTGGGGGAGACAGGGCTGCCTCTGCCCCCTGTGCTGGGGGAGGCAGGGCTGCCTCTGCTCCCTGTGCTGGGGGAGACAGGGCTGCCTCTGCTCCCTGTGCTGGGGGAGGCAGGGCTGCCTCTGCTCCCTGTGCTGGGGGAGACAGGGCTGCCTCTGCTCCCTGTGCTGGGGGAGACAGGGCTGCCTCTGCTCCCTGTGCTGGGGGAGACAGGGCTGCCTCTGCCCCCTGTGCTGGGGGAGACAGGGCTGCCTCTGCTCCCTGTGCTGGGGGAGGCAGGGCTGCCTCTGCCCCCTGTGCTGGGGGAGGCAGGGCTGCCTCTGCCCCCTGTGCTGGGGGAGACAGGGCTGCCTCTGCTCCCTGTGCTGGGGGAGGCAGGGCTGCCTCTGCTCCCTGTGCTGGGGGAGACAGGGCTGCCTCTGCTCCCTGTGCTGGGGGAGACAGGGCTGCCTCTGCTCCCTGTGCTGGGGGAGGCAGGGCTGCCTCTGCTCCCTGTGCTGGGGGAGGCAGGGCTGCCTCTGCCCCCTGTGCTGGGGGAGACAGGGCTGCCTCTGCTCCCTGTGCTGGGGGAGGCAGGGCTGCCTCTGCCCCCTGTACTGGGGGAGACAGGGCTGCCTCTGCTCCCTGTGCTGGGGGAGGCAGGGCTGCCTCTGCCCCCTGTGCTGGGGGAGGCAGGGCTGCCTCTGCCCCCTGTGCTGGGGGAGACAGGGCTGCCTCTGCTCCCTGTGCTGGGGGAGGCAGGGCTGCCTCTGCTCCCTGTGCTGGGGGAGGCAGGGCTGCCTCTGCTCCCTGTGCTGGGGGAGACAGGGCTGCCTCTGCTCCCTGTGCTGGGGGAGGCAGGGCTGCCTCTGCCCCCTGTGCTGGGGGAGACAGGGCTGCCTCTGCTCCCTGTGCTGGGGGAGACAGGGCTGCCTCTGCCCCCTGTGCTGGGGGAGACAGGGCTGGCCCTGCCTCTCTCTCCCCGGGGCCCAGCGCTCAGGCCCCGGCCTGGAATTCACGCGAGCCCCGCTGACCCTGGACCCCCCCCCCAACCCGGCTAGTTACTGCCTAACTAGCGCTTAACTAGCGGGTTATCATTAACCAGGTTGATTCATTCCCATCCCCCCTCCCTCAGGGAGGCATTGTCAGGCAGGCTGGTTATGCTAGTTATCACTAGTTAAGGGGTTAACCGGCTTTAACTCACCGACAGCCGCAAGCTGGAATAAACATCAACCGCGCGAGCCCGGGCCCCGCCCCCCTCAGCGCGTCATCGCGCACGGCCGCGCCCCCTGGTCGCGTCATCGCGCACGGCCCCGCCCCCCACAGCGCGTCAGCGTGCACATCTCTGCCCCGAGTACGTCATCCCCCAGAGCACAGGCCCATCTTCGCGTCATCGCATTGTCCCGCCCCTTGATGGCGTCATAGCGAAGTCCCGCCCCTTTTTTGCGTCATCGCGCCCAACTCCGCCCCCACCATCATGTACAGTCCCGCCCCTCCGACCGTTACCACGCACCGCCCCGCCCCCTCCAGCCGCATTGTGAGCCACAGCCACGCCCCTCCGGCCGCATCCTCAGCGACAGACCCGCCCTCTGTTCGCATCATCGCGTACTGTCCCGCCCCCTTTATCACGTCCCCTCATCACGCCCTTGTCTCCGTCATCACGCACAGTCCCGCCCCCCCAATCAACCTGCTCAGTCCGGGGCCGCACCCTCCAGACATAGCCCCGCCCCCTCTTTTCGTCATCATGTTCAGTGCCCCGACAGTTAAAAACTGACAAAAACCAGGTGAAAGTCCAGTAGGTTTATTTCGGAATCACGAACTTTGGCAGCGCGGCTCCTTCCTCAGGTAACTGCCCGAAGAGACCTTCCTCTCACTGGCGGTGCGGCCGCGCCCGGCGCACGACCTGCCCCCATCCTGCGTCATCACGTATCTCCGGACAACACGCAGGCCGCAGTCTGTGCCGTCATCACGTAGAGCCGCCCGCCTCATCCATCCCGCCCCACTGTTGTGTCATCACGTACAGCCCCACCCCCCCAGACGACGTCATCGCGTAGACCGGCTGGCTTGTCCCTTCGCCATCGCGTCATGACGTATCCACTTCGGCACGCACAGGCCCGCCCCCATTTCCGTCCCCTTCCTCATCGTGCACGTGACGCCGACTGACGGCCCCACCCACCGTTGCGTCATCAGGTACACACACGCACAGCACCGCCCCTTTCCTCCCTGCCAGCAGAGCGTTGCCAACTCCTCCCGCCCTGGCCGGGAGGCTCCCGGAATGGAAGATTCTTCACCAAATATCCACTTCACTGCAGCAATAATGTATATTTAAAAGAGAAAGGGACTACCTCTTTGGTCACCTTCTCAAAGAACTTAAACTTAGAACAGTACAGCACAGAACAGGCCCTTCGGCCCACGATGTTGTGCCGAGCTTTATCTGAAACCAAGATCAAGCTATCCCACTCCCTACCATCCTGGTGTGCTCCATGTGCCTATCCAATAACCGCTTAAATGTTCCTAAAGTGTCTGACTCCACTATCACTGCAGGCAGTCCATTCCACACCCCAACCACTCTCTGCATAAAGAACCTACCTCTGATATCCGTCCTATATCTCCCACCACGAACCCTATAGTTATGCCCCCTAGTAACAGCTACATTCACCCGAGGAAATAGTCTTTGAACGTTCACTCTATCTATCCCCCTCATCATCTTATAAACCTCTATTAAGTCGCCTCTCAACCTCCTCCGCTCCAGAGAGAACAGCCCTAGCTCCCTCAACTTTTCCTCATAAGACCTACCCTCCAAACCAGGCAGCATCCTGGTAAATCTCCTCTGCACTCTTTCCAGCGCTTCCACGTCCTTCTTATAGTGAGGTGACCAGAACTGCACACAATATTCCAAATGTGGTCTCACCAAGGTCCTGTACAGTTGCAGCATAACCCCACGGCTCTTAAACTCCAACCCCCTGTTAATAAACGCTAACACACTATAGGCCTTCTTCACAGCTCTATCCACTTGAGTGGCAACCTTCAGAGATCTGTGGATATGAACCCCAAGATCTCTCTGTTCCTCCACATTCCTCAGAACCCTGCCTTTGACCCTGTAATCCGCATTCAAATTTGTCCTACCAAAATGAATCACCTCGCGCTTATCAGTGTTAAAATCCATCTGCCATTTTTCGGCCCAGCTCTGCATCCCATCAATGTCTCTTTGCAGCCTACAACAGCCCTCCACCTCATCCACTACTCCACCAATCTTGGTGTCATCAGCAAATTTACTGATCCACCCTTCAGCCCCCTCCTCCAAGTCATTGATAAAAATCACAAATAGCAGAGGACCCAGCACTGATCCCTGTGGTACACCGCTGGTAACTGGTCTCCAGTCTGAAAATTTTCCATCCACCACCACCCACTGTCTTCTATGAGATAGCCAGTTACTTATCCATGTAACTGTCTAAATGCTTTTTAAAAGACAAAATTGTACCCGCCTCTACTACTGCTTCTGGCAGCTTTTTCCAAACACTCACCACCCTGTGTGTGAAGAAATAGACCTTCTGGACTCTTTTGCATCTCTCCGCTCTCACCTTAAACCTATGATGTGGAGATGCCGGCGTTGGACTGGGGTGGGCACAGTAAGAGGTCTCACAACACCAGGTTAAAGTCCAACAGGTCTATTTGGTAGCACAAGCTTTCGGAGTCTCAAGCTCCTTCATCAGGTGACGAAGGAGCAGCTCTCCGAAAGCTTGTGCTACCAAATAAACCTGTTGGACTTTAACTTAAACCTATGTCCTCTGGTTTTAGACACCTCCCCCCCCCCCCCCCCCCCCCGACTTTTGGGAAAAATGTTGACCATCTACCAGATAGCAAACAGGTAGATGGTCAACACAGTTTGGACAGCATGGTGGCACAGTTGTTAGCACTGCTGCCTCACAGCGCCAGGGACCCGGCTTCAATTCCGGCCTCGGGTCACTATCTGTGTGGAGTCTGCACATTAACCTGTGTCTGCGTGGGTTTCCTCCGGGTGCTCCGGTTTCCTCCCACAGTCCAAAGATGTGCAGGTTAGGTGGATTGGCCGTGCTAAATTGGACCTACGTGTCAGGGGGATTAGCAGGGTAAATATGTGGGGTTACGGGAATGGGGCCTGGGTGGGATTGTGGTCGGTGCAGACTCGATGGGCCGAATGGCCTCATCCCGCACTGTAGGGATTCTAACATTCTAACAAACCTCCTCTGTGAAGTGTTTTTACCCCCTTTATCAGTCTCCCACGTTTGATTTGATTTACTATTGTCACATGTATTGGGATACAGTGAAAAGTATTGTTTCTTGCGCCCTATTCAGAAAAAGCATACCGTTCATAGAGTACATAGGGGAGAAGGATTTGATTTGATTTATTATTGTCACATGTATTGGGATACAGTGAAAAGTATTGTTTCTTGCGCGCTATACAGACAAAGCATACCGCTCATAGAGTACATAGGGGAGAAGGATTTGATTTGATTTATTATTGTCACATGCATTGGGATACAGTGAAAAGTATTGTTTCTTGCGCGCTATACAGACAAAGCATACCATTCATAGAGTACATAGGGGAGAAGGATTTGATTTATTATTGTCACATGTACTGGGATACAGTGAAAAGTATTGGTTCTTGCGCGCTAGACAGACAAAGCATACCGTTCATAGAGAAGGAAAGGAGAGGGTGCAGAATGTAGTGTTACAGTCATAGCTCGGGTGTAGATAAAAGAGTTAGAATGAAGTTTTAGAAGCATAGAACGAGTGTAAGAGGTAGAATTAGAAGGTATGCTGGGCACAGCTTGCAAGAAGTCGCCTCGCTCCGGCTTGGACCTTGTGGGACCTTGTCAAAGGCTTCGCTGACATCCATATAAACTACATCCACTGCACTGCCCTCATCTACACACCGGGTCACCTCCTCAAACAATTCAATCAAATCCGTTTGGCCTGACCTCCCTCTGACGAAGCCATGCTGCCTCACCAAGTGGAGATAGATGCTCTCCTTCAGAATTCCCCCCCCCGGGAGTTTCCTTCACATTGCTGCGTGATTCACCGGTCTGTAATTCCCTGATCTATCTCCACCATCCTTCTTGTAAAGTGGAACCACATTAGCTGGCACCTCCCCCCCCTGTGGCCAGTGGAATTAAATATTTGGGTCAGATTCCCTTGGAATTTCCTCCCTGCCGTCCCATGTTGAATTCCATTTGGCAATTTTCTGCCCACTTGCTTCACCTGTCAATATCTCTCTGCAAACTATTTATATCCTCCGTACAACATGCCATCCCTCCCACCTTTGAATCATCCACATATCTGGCCACAGCACACTCTGTGCTGAGAAACTACAAAGAAACTACAAAGGGTCGTGAATGCAGCCCAGTCCCATCACGCAAACCAGCCTCCCATCCATTGACTCTGTCTACACTTCCCGCTGCCTCGGGGAAAAGCAGCCAGCGTAATCAAGGACCCCCCCACGCACCCCGGACATTCCCTCTTCCACCTTCTTCCATCGGGGAAAAGTTACAAAAGTCTGAGGTCACGCACCAACCGACTCAAGAACAGCTTCTTCCCTGCTGCCATCAGACTTTTGAATGGACCTAACTCGCATTAAGTTGATCTTTCTCTACACCCTAGCTATGACTGTAACACTACATTCTGCACCCTCTACCTTTCCTTCTCTATGAACGGTATGCTTTGTCTGTATAGTGCGCAAGAAACAATACTTTTCATTGTATACCAATACATGTGACAATAATAAATCAAATCCTTCTCCCCTATGTACTCTATGAACGGTATGCTTTGTCTGTATAGCGCGCAAGAAACAATACTTTTCACTGTATCCCAATACATGTGACAATAATAAATCAAATCAAATCTTTCTCCCCTATACTCTATGAACGGTATGCTTTGTACAGTGCGCAAGAAACAATACTTTTCACTGTATCCCAATACGTGACAATAATAAATCAAATCAAATCCTTCTCCCCTATGTACTCTATGAATGGTATGCTCTGTCTGTACAGCGCGCAAGAAACAATACTTTTCACTGTGTCCCAGGACATGTGACAATAATAAATCAAATCAAATCCTCTATTCATAATATTCCCAACACCATGGGCTCTTATCTCATTAAGTTTTGTGTGGTACATTATCAAATGCCTCTTGGAAATCCAAATATATTACATCTACTGGTTCCCCTTTATCGATCCTGCTCATTACTACCGCAAAGAATTCTAATAAATTTGTCAGACATGATTTCCGCTCTGTGAAGCCATGCTGACTCTGCTTGGTTATATTATCAATTTCCAAATGGTCTGCTATTATTATCCGTTATAATGCACTGGAGCATTTTCCCAATGACAGATGTTAAGATACCTGACCTATAGTCACCTGTTTTTTGTCCCCTCCCCTTTTTTGATTAAGGGCACACTAAGAAGTTTCACAACACCAGGTTAAAGTCCAACAGGTTTATTTGGTAGCTTTTGGAGTCTCACTCCTTCTTCAGGTGAGTGAGGAGTTGTGTTCACAAACAGGGCATATACAGACACAAACTCAATTTACAAGATAAAGGTTGGAATGCAAGTCTTTACAGGTAATCAAGTCTTAAAGGTACAGACAATGTGAGTGGAGAGGTCTGTTCATAGAGTACATAGGGGAGAAGGATTTGATTTGATTTATTATTGTCACGTGTATTGGAAAAGTGAAAAGTATTGTTTCTTGCGCGCTATACTGGACTTCTTACTGTCCAGTTCAACGCCTGCATCTCCACATCTTGACTAAGGGTGTTACATTGGCAGTTTCCCAATCCTCAGGGACTTTCCCAGAACTTAAGGATTCTCGGAAGATTACTAACAGTGCGTCCACTATATCTCCAGCTGCTTCATTTTAATATCCGAGGATGCAACCCATCAGGTCTGGGGAACCTATCACCCTTCAGCCCCATTTCTTTCCCTGGTACTTTTTCTCTAGTGATAGTTATCGTTAGATCAGGGTGGCACAGCGGGTTAGCACTGCTGCCTCATTGCGCCAGGGACCCGGGTTCGATTCCCGGCTTGGGTCACTGCCTTTGCATGGAGTCTGCACGTTCTCCCCTCCCGTGTCTGCGTGGGTTTCCTCCGGTTTCCTCCCACAGTCTGAAAGACGTGTAGGTTAGGGTGGATCGGCCGTGCTAAATTCTCCCTCAGTGTTACCCGAACAGGCGCCGGAGTGTGGCGACTGGGGGATTTTTACAGTAACATCATTGCAGTGTTAATAAGAACATAAGAACTAGGAGCAGGAGTAGGCCATCTAGCCCCTCGAGCCTGCCCCGCCATTCAATAAGATCATGGCTGATCTGAAGTGGATCAGTTCCACTTACCCGCCTGATCCCTATAACCCCTAATTCCCTTACCGATCAGGAATCCATCTATCCGTGATTTAAACATATTCAACGAGGTAGCCTCCACCACTTCAGTGGGCAGAGAATTCCAGAGATTCACCACCCTCTGAGAGAAGAAGTCCCTCCTCAACTCTGTCCTAAACTGACCCCCCTTTATTTTGAGGCTGTGCCCTCTAGTTCTAGCTTCCTTTCTAAGTGGAAAGAATCTCTCCACCTCTACCCTATCCAGCCCCTTCATTATCTTATAGGTCTCTATAAGATCCCCCCTCAGCCTTCTAAATTACAACGAGTACAAACCCAATCTGCTCAGCCTCTCCTCATAATCAACACCCTTCATCTCTGGTATCAACCTGGTGAACCTTCTCTGCACTCCCTCCAAGGTCAATATATCCTTCCGCAAATAAGGGGACCAATACTGCACACAGTATTCCAGCTGCGGCCTCACCAATGCCCTGTACAGATGTGATAAGCCAATGTAAGCCGACTTGTGACACTAATAAATAAACTAGTAAATAAATACTAACAATAATAATACTAATAACACTAATAAATAAACACTAATAAATAAACTTTATCTTACATTTCGTTGATATATTTATTTCCTTCCTCCTCTTTTTCCCTTGATTATTTAGTATTTTTGGAATGTTATTAGTATGTTCCACTTTGATGCAAAGTATTTATTTAATTCCTCTGCCATTTCCTGGTTCCCCATTACTACTTCCCCAGTCCCGTTCTCTCAGGGGCCTGTGTTCACTTTGGCCCCTGTCTTCCCTTTGATATATTTAAAGAAGTTCTTACTGTTCATTTGTACATTACATGGGGTACAGAAGAGATTTACCAGGATGTTGCCTGGTATGGAGGGCATTAGCTATGAGGAGAGGTTGGAGAAACTTGGTTTGTTCTCACTGGAACGACGGAGGTTGAGGGGGCGACCTGATAGAAGTCTACAAGATTATGAGGGGCATGGACAGAGTGGATAGTCAGAAGCTTTTTCCCCCCAGGGTGGAAGAGTCAATTACTAGGGGGCATATATTTAAGGTGCGAGGGGGCAAGGTTTAAAGATGTACGAGACAAGAGGGTGGTGGGTGCCTGGAACTTGCTACCGGGGGAGGTAGTGGAAGCAGATACGATAGTGAGTTTTAAGGGGCGTCTGGACAAATACATGAATACAAAGAACAAAGAAAATTACAGCACAGGAACAGGCCCCACGGCCCTCCAAGCCTGCACCGACCATGCTGCCCGACTGAACTAAAGCCCCCTACCCTTCCGGGAACCATATCCCTCTATTCCCCATCCTATTCATAAGAACATAAGAAATAGGAGCAGGAGTAGGCCATCTAGCCCCTCGAGCCTGCCCCGCCATTCAATAAGATCATGGCTGATCTGACGTGGATCAGTACCACTTACCCGCCTGATCCCCATAACCCTTAATTCCCTTACCGATCAGGAATCCATCCATCCGCGCTTTAAACATATTCAGCGAGGTAGCCTCCACCACCTCAGTGGGCAGAGAATTCCAGAGATTCACCACCCTCTGGGAGAAGAAGTTCCTCCTCAACTCTGTCTTAAACCGACCCCCCTTTATTTTGAGGCTGTGTCCTCTAGTTTTAACTTCCTTACTAAGTGGAAAGAATCTCTCCGCCTCCACCCTATCCAGCCTCCGCATTATCTTATAAGTCTCCATAAGATCCCCCCTCATCCTTCTAAATTCCAACGAGTACAAACCCAATCTCCTCAGCCTCTCCTCATAATCCAAACCCCTCATCTCCGGTATCAACCTGGTGAACCTTCTCTGCACTCCCTCCAATGCCAATATATCCTTCCTCATATAAGGGGACCAATACTGCACACAGTATTCCAGCTGCGGCCTCACCAATGCCCTGTACAGGTGCATCAAGACATCCCTGCTTTTATATTCTATCCCCCTCGCGATATAGGCCAACATCCCATTTGCCTTCTTGATCACCTGTTGTACCTGCAGACTGGGCTTTTGCGTCTATTCATGTATTTGTCAAGACGCCCCTTCAAAGTCACTATCGTATCTGCTTCCACTACCTACTCTGGCAGCGAGGTTAGGATGGGAATGGAGGGATATGGTCCCCGGAAGGGTAGAGGGTTTCAGTTCAATCGGGCAGCAGGGTCGGTGCAGGCTTGGAGGGCCGAAGGGCCAGATCCTGTGCTGTAAATTCTCTCTGTTCTTTGTAGCTGATCGTTTTCCCTCATAGTTTATCTTCTTCCCCCATTATTTTTGGGTCATCTTTTAAGATGTTCCCAAACTTCTGTCTCAACACGTCTTTGCCGCATTGCATTTTTTTTTTTCAGTTTAATACCATCCCCAACTTCCTCGTTGAGCTATCCCTCCAGGGATATATCTTTGTCGTGAGTCATGACCTAGTTCCATAAACGTCTCCCATTGTTGGTCAACCATCTTTCCTGCTGAACTCACTCTCCTACTCTGCCCCTCATTCCTTTGTAATTGCCCTTATTTACTCTGCTGTGGTGTTGAATTTCTAAATGAAACTAATTAGAAGTCAGAGAATAACCGGACGGAATTTCTATTGCAAATTCTGCCTTTATAATGGAGAATTTCCATGTAAACAGTCACGCTGTAGTTACAACTTCTTGCCCAGGGTGGCGCTGTAAGATCTCCAGGTGTTTTCTTTCCCCGCATCTCCCAGGTAGCTGGTGCTGGATTATTAATGCTGGACTATTAACGCAGAAACTCAACTAACCTACTGGAGACCCGGGGTTCGAATCCCGCCACGGCAGAATTCAGTTTTTGAAAAATGTGGAACTAAGAAACGAAATGATTGTCGGAAAAACCCATCTGGTTCACTTATGTCCTTTAGGGAAGGAAGTCTTACCTGGTCTGGCCTACATGTGACTCCAGAACTATAGCAATGCGGCCAATTCTCAACTGCCCTCCAAGTGGGCCAGCCAGCCATGCCCAATGTCCAATGAATGAATATTTTAAAAATTGTTGTCCGTCCCTAATTATCCTTGATCTGAGTGTCTCCGCTCGGCTATTTCAGGGGGGCAGTTAAGGGTCAGCCATGTTGCTGTGGCTCTGGAGTCACATGTAGGCCAGAATGTCTTTCATTCATTCATAAGAACATAAGAACATAAGCAATAGGAGCAGGAGTAGGCCATCTAGCCCCTCGAGCCTGCCCCGCCATTCAATAAGATCATGGCTGATCTGACGTGGATCAGTACCACTTACCCGCCTGATCTCCATAACCCTTAATTCCCTTACCGATCAGGAATCCATCCATCCGCGCTTTAAACATATTCAGCGAGGTAGCCTCCACCACCTCAGTGGGCAGAGAATTCCAGAGATTCGCCACCCTCTGGGAGAAGAAGTTCCTCCTCAACTCTGTCTTAAACCGACCCCCCTTTATTTTGAGGCTGTGTCCTCTAGTTTTAACTTCCTTACTAAGTGGCATTCATGGGTGGCACGGTGGCGCAGTGGGTTAGCGCTGCTGCCTCACAGCGCCAGGGACCCGGGTTCGATTCCCGGCTTGGGTTACAATCTGTGCGGAGTCTGCACGTTCTCCCTCCGTGTCTCCTCCGGGTGCTCCGGTTTCCTCCCACACAGTCCAAAGATGTCTAAGGAATGGGCGGCACGGTGGCACAGTGGGTTAGCGCTGCTGCTTCACAGCTCCAGGGACCTGGGTTCGATTCCCGGCTCGGGTCACTGTCTGTGTGGAGTTTGCACATTCTCCTCGTGTCTGCGTGGGTTTCCTCCGGGTGCTCCGGTTTCCTCCCACAGTCCAAAGATGTGCTGGTTAGGTTGATTGGCCATGCTAAATTGCCCCCTAGTGTCCTGAGATGCGTGGGTTAGAGGGATTAGTGGGTAAATGTGTAGGGATATGGGGGTAGGGCCTGGGTGGGATTGTGGTCGGTGCAGACTCGATGGGCCACATGGCCTCTTTCTGCACTGTAGGGTTTCTATGGTTCTAAGGAAGGATGTGCTGGCCTTGGAAAGGGTCCACAGGAGGTTCACAAGAATGATCCCTGGAATGAAGAGCTTGTCGTATGAGGAACGGGTTGAGGACTCTGGGTCTGTACTCGTTGGAGTTTAGAAGGATGAGGGGGGGATCTTATTGAAACTTACAGGATACTGCGAGGCCTGGATAGAGTGGAAGTGGAGAGGATGTTTCCACTAGTAGGAAAAGCTAGAACCAGAGGGCACAACCTCAGGCTGAAGGGACGATCCTTTAAAACAGAGATGAGGAGGAATTTCTTCAGCCAGAGAGTGGTGAATCTGTGGAACTCTTTGCCGCAGAAGGCTGTGGAGGCCGGGTCATTGAGTGTCTTTAAGACAGAGATAGATAGGTTCTTGATTAATAAGGGGTTATGGGGAAAAGGCAGGAGAATGGGGATGAGAAAAATATCAGCCATGATTGAATGGCGGAGCAGACTCGATGGGCCGAGTGGCCTATTTCTGCTCCTATGTCTTTTGGTCTCATGGGTTAGGTTGGTTGACCCTAGTGTTAGGGGGATTAGCAAGGTAATTGTGTGCTGTTACGGGAATAGGGCCTGGGTTGGACTGTGATTGGTACTGACTTGATGGGCCGAATGGCCTCTTTCCTCACTGCAGGGATTCTATGATTCACAGATGCCAATGGAATTGATGAATCGATGAAGGAAACTCACTTATTGAGGATTTGGACCTGGGCGTCGTTGGCTGGGCCAGCATTTATTGCCCAACCCTAGTTGACCTCGGAGGGCAGTTGAGAGTCAACCACATTGCTTTGGCTCTGGCAAGAGACTCGGTGGTGATGACCCAACGGGACTTGGACGCAGAGGTTCGGCTGACGGAGGGGGCAGCCAGGGAGAGACTGGAAGGTTCCAGAGATGACACAGACACCGGTGAGGGATTCAACGGAGGATGTGCCAAGACTGAGGCAGGGATGAACACGGCTCCGCCTGCTTACCCTTGGGGCATTCCTCTCATGACTATTAGGAAATACCTATTGCTTGTAAATTGTTCCGTCAAAATATAATTATTCATTGTTCTCCATGCAGAATACCTAGCATTCTGGAGCGCTCAGTCCTCCAACTTCCTGTGAGCAAGCCCAGAGGCAGCCTGTGAGTCATTTGTCCATGTCTTGCGTAACATCATTATACAACCACCTGGCTAAAGCAACATCATTCCTTATTTGGAGGCACGAAAGAGGTGCAGGAGAGGGCCATTCAGCCCTTTGAGTCTGTTCGTAGAATCCCTACAGTGCAGAAAGAGGCCATTCGGCCCATCGAGTCTGCACCGACCACAATCCCACCCAGGACCTATCCCCCATTACCCCACATATTTACCCTGCTAATCACCCCCCCCGACACTAAGGGGCAATTTAGCATGGTCAATCCCCCTAACCACACATCTTTGGACACTAAGAGGCAATTTAGCATGGCCAATCCACCTAATCTGCACATCATTGGACACTAAGGGGCAATTTAGCATGGCCAATACACCTAACCTGCACATCTTTGGATACTAAGGGACAATTTAGCATGGCCAATCCACCTAACCTGCACATCTTTGGATACTAAGGGGCAATTTAGCATGGCCAATCCACCTAATCTGCACATCATTGGACACTAAGGGGCAATTTAGCATGGCCAATTCACCTAACCTGCACATCTTTGGACACTAAGGGGCAATTTAACAAGGGCAATTTAGCATGGCCAATCCACCTAACCTGCACATCTTTGGACATTAAGGGGCAATTTAGCATGGCCAATCCACCTAACCTACACATCTTTGGATACTAAGGGGCAATTTAGCATGGCCAATCCCCCTAACCTACACATCTTTGGACACTAAGGGGCAATTTAGCATGGCCAATCCACCTAACCTACACATCTTTGGACACTAAGGGGCAATTTATCATGGCCAATCCACCTAACCTGCACATCTTTGGATACTAAGGGGCAATTTAGCATGGCCAATCCACCTAACCTGCACATCTTTGGATACTAAGGGGCAATTTAGCATGGCCAATCCACCCAACCTACACATCTTTGGACACTAAGCGGCAATTTAGCACGGCCAATCCACCTAACCTGCACATCTTTGGACATTAAGGGGCAATTTAGCATGGCCAATCCACCTAACCTGCACATCTTTGGATACTAAGGGGCAATTTAGCATGGCCAATCCCCCTAACCTACACATCTTTGGACACTAAGGGGCAATTTAGCATGGCCAATCCACCTAACCTGCACATCTTTGGATACTAAGGGGCAATTTGGCATGGCCAATCCATCCAACCTACACATCTTTGGACACTAAAGGGCAATTTAGCATGGCCAATCCACCTAACCTGCACATCTTTGGACACTAAGGGGCAATTTAGCACAGCCAATCCACCTAACCTGCACATCTTTGGACACTAAGATGCAGGGGCAATTTAGCATGGCCAATCCACCCAACCTAGACAACTTTGGATACTGAGGGGCAATTTAGCATGGCCAATCCATCTAACCTACACATCTTTGGACACTAAGGGGCAATTTAGCACAGCCAATCCACCTAACCTACACATCGAACACTCAGGGGCAATTTAGCATGGCCAATCCAGCTAACCTACACATCTTTGGACACTAAGGGGCAATTTAGCATGGCCAATCCACCTAACCTGCACATCTTTGGACACTAAGGGGCAATTTAGCATGGCCAATCCACCTAACCCGCACATCTTTGGAGCATGGGAGGAAAGCGGAGCACCCGGAGGAAACCCACGCAGACACGGGGGAGAACTGTCACCCAAGGCCTGGACTCGAACCTGGGTCCCTGGCGCTGTGAGGCAGCAGTGTTGGACCACTGTGCCACCGTGTTGCCCTAATCACGAATAGCGGGATTAAATCGAGGAAGGTCCAATGGCCTAATCCTGTTCCTACGTCCCTGTTCATGCCTCACTCTGTCCGGGAGAGAGAAATGAGTGGCTCAATGTGGTGATACGGCCAAATGCCTGACACCAACGCCCTTTAGCGTGGACTAAAGGGAAGGGTCACTCCCTTGGCTTACAGTTTTCGCCTTGCGACCTACTACCTTGGCCTGGGTAAGGTTCGAGGCTTAAAAGCTACGTGGACCTCTACTTATTGACTCAATCAGGGAAGTCATACTCCACAAAGCCTGTGGGTGGATCTATCGCTGATCCCCCCGGTGGCCTTCGTGGTCATCGTAACATCCCCCCCCGTTTAGGTCCTTGTCTCTCCCAGTAGGCCCCCCCCGCTCCCACTGTGAGGAGGTCCTTTCCATCACTTGGGCGGATGTCTATTTAAGATGACCTCTAACACCTAGAATTAGTGATGGGCAGTCTGGGCTGGTGAGCGGGCGCTCGAGAGGTCCCTGATTCATCTCAGCGGGCCACCAGATTGGAATGGGGCTTGTTCACTCACCCTGACCCCATCAATAAGATTAAATACGAGTTAATACACACCGGATATTTCATAACCAGTTAGAAAGAATGTTTAATCATTGACATATTAATGGAACTCTCATCAACTTCAAATGATTAAAAATAGAAATATCGAAACTTTGGACACAGCACGGGCTCTCACAGTCAATGTTGTGATCGATCCGCACGCCCCTCACTTCACTTGCCCTTTCTTTATGTGCGAATCGCTTCAGCCAGACCGGCTTGAAAAAAAAAACTACCCGGACGGGAATCAGCGGAATGCGGAAACCCTGCGCGGGGGGCAAAGGTCAACAAAATGTCTGGTGGCACTCAGAACCCAGAGGGGCCGCATTGTGCTCCCCCCGCCCCCCCCCCCCCCCCCCCCCCCGCCATCCTCCCCCCACCCCCGTCCCTGGGGCAGCAGGTTGTCCACTGCTGTTTTTGATTAATCACACACCAGTCTCTAATTCTTCTCCCTCTCCACAGAGGCATTCCTTCACACTCACGCATAGGCAATCACACACACACACGCATGTACGCGCACTCAGAGACATACACAGGCACACATATGCACAGATACATGCGTGCACACTAACACGTGCACTGACACACACACACAGACACTGATATGGACAGACACACAACACATGAGTAGACACATATTCTCAGATACATACACACGCACAGACACATAGGCACAGACACACACATGCACAGACATATATGCACAGATACACACACACACACAGATCCTGTGCTAAAATCGTCACTCTACATACCATCGCCTACTTCCTTCACCTCAGGATCACAGCAGTCCGGCCCTCGCACAACCCACAACCCTTTTGAAACCCAAATGACACAAACAGCAGGTTCCTGAATTTTGCCCACATCCCTCACCGTCACCTTTCCAGTGGAAGTCAATCTGGTGTGCACAGCGGAACCCTCTGCTAGCATAATAACCCCACAAGAAATACTTGCTCAGACTTCTGAGGGACACACAGCACAGAAACAGGCCATTCGGCCCTCCTGCTCTGTGCTGGTGCTCAGACTCTGCATGGGCCTCCACCCAGCCTCCCTTAATTTCAGTCCATCCCCATATCCTTCTATTCCGTCCACATCCCCCCAATCATCATGTACTTTTCCAGCTTCCTCCTAAAAGTATCAACACCACTTACTTCAACCACTCCCCGTGGGAGCGAGTCTCCCATTCTCCCCACTCCCCGTGGGAGCGAGTTCCACATTCTCCCCACTCCCCGTGGGAGCGAGTTCCACATTCTCCCCACTCCCCGTGGGAGCGAGTCCCACATTCTCCCCACTCCCCGTGGGAGCGAGTCCCACATTCTCCCCACTCCCCGTGGGAGCGAGTCCCACATTCTCCCCATTCCCCATGGGAGCAAGTCCCCCATTCTCCCCCACTCCCCGTGGGAGTGAGTCCCACATTCTCCCCACTCCCTCTGAGAGTGAGTCCCACATTCTCCCCACTCCCCGTGGGAGCGAGTTCCACATTCTCCCCGCTCCCTCTGAGAGCGAGTTCCACAGTCTCCCCACTCCCCGTGGGAATGAGTCCCACATTCTTCCCCACTCCGCATGAGAGTGAGTCCCACATTCTCCCCCGTGGGAGCGAGTTCCACATTCTCCCCGCTCCCTCTGAGAGCGAGTTCCACAGTCTCCCCACTCCCCGTGGGAATGAGTCCCACATTCTCCCCCACTCCGCATGAGAGTGAGTCCCACATTCTCCCCCGTGGGAGTGAGTCCCACATTCTCCCGCACTCCGCATGTGAGTCCCACATTCTCCCCACTCCCTCTGAGAGCGAGTTCCACATTCTCCCCACTTCCCGTGGGAGTGAGTCCCACATTCTCCCCCCTCCCCATGGGAGCAAGTCCCACATTCTCCCCCACTCCCCGTGGGAGCAAGTCCCACATTCTCTCCCCCACCGTGGGAGCGAGTCCCACATTTTCCCCACTCACTGTGAGAGTGAGTCCCACATTCTCCCCACGGGAGCGAGTCCCACATTCTCCGCATTCCCCATGGGCGCAAGTCCCACATTCTCGCCAATCCCCGTGGGAGCGAGTCCCACATTCTCCCCACTCCCCATGGGAACAAGTCCCACATTCTCCCCACTCCCCGTGGGAGCGAGTCCCCCATTCTCCCCACTCCCCGGAGGTTGAGGTCACCAACAACCTGTCCTGGTCTCCCCACACCGATGCTATAGTTAAAAAAGCCACCAACGCCTCTATTCAGGAGGCTAAGGAAATTCTAGGGGAATTTCACAGTAACTTCATTGCAGTGTTAATGTAAGCCTTACTTGGTGATTAATAAATCAACTTTACTTTAAAATTCGGCATGTCAGCTACGACTCTCACCAACTTTTACAGATGCCCCATAGAAAGCATCCTTTCTGGTTGTATCACAGCTTGGTCTGGGCTCCTGATCTGCCCAAGACCGCAAGGAACTACAAAAGGTCGTGAATGTAGCCCAGTCCCATCACGCAAACCAGCCTCCCAACTATTGACTCTGTCTACACTTCCCGCTGCCTCGGGAAAGGCAGCCAGCATAATCAAGAACGCCACGCACCCTGAACATTCTCCCTTCCACCTTCTTCCGTTGGGAAAAAGATACAAAAGTCTGAGGACACGCACCAACCGACTCAAGAACAGCTTCTTCCCTGCTGCTGTCAGACTTTTGAATGGACCTACCTCGCATTAAGTTGATCTTTCTCTACACCCTAGCTATGACTGTAACACTACATCCTGCACTCTCTCCTTTCCTTCTCTATGAACAGTATGCTTTGTCTGTACAGCGCGCAAGAAACAATACTTTTCACTGTATCCCAATACATGTGACAATAATAAATCAAATCAAATCCTTAGAATCATAGAAACCCTACAGTACAGAAAGGCCCATCGAGTCTGCATCGACCTCAATCCCACCCAGGCCCTACCCCCACATCCCTACATATTTACCCACTAATCCCTCTAACCTACGCATCTCAGGACACTAAGGGGCAATTTTTAGCAAGGCCAATCAACCTAACCCGCACATCTTTGGACTGTGGGAGGAAACCAGAGCACCCGGAGGAAACCCACGCAGACACGGGGAGAATGTGCAAACTCCACACAGACAGTGACCTAAGCCGGGACCGAACCCAGGTCCCCGGAGCTGTGAAGCAGCAGTGCTAACCACTGTGCTACCGTGCCGCCCTTCTCCCCTATGTACTCTATGAATGGTATGCTTTGTCTGTACAGTGCACAAGAAACAATACTTTTCACTGCATCCCAATACGTGACAATAATAAATCAAATCTTTCTCCCGTGTACTCTATGAACGGTATGCTTTCTCTGTAAAGCGCGCAAGAAACAATACTTTTCACTGCATCCCAATACATGTGACAATAATAAATCAAATCAAATCCTTCTCCCCTATGTACTCTATGAACGGTATGCTTTGTCTGTATAGCGCGCAAGGAACAATACTTTTCACTGTATCCCAATACATGTGACAATAATAAATCAAATCCTTTCACCCCTATGTACTCTATGAACGGTATGCTTTGTCTGTATAGTGCACAAGAAACAATACTTTTCACTGTATCCCAATACATGTGACAATAATAAATCAAATCCTTCTCCCCTCTGTACTCTATGAACGGTATGCTTTGTCTGTATAGCGCGCAAGAAACAATACTTTTCACTCTATCCCAATACATGTGACAATAATAAATCAAATCCTTCTCCCCTATGTACTCTATGAACGGTATGCTTTGTCTGTACAGCGCGCAAGAAACAATACTTTTCACTGTATCCCAATACATGTGACAATAATAAATCAAATCCTTCTCCCCTATGTACTCTATGAACGATATGCTTTGCCTGTATAGCGCGCAAGAAACAATACTTTTCACTGTATCCCAATACATGTGACAATAATAAATCAAATCCTTCTCCCCTATGTACTCTATGAACGGTATGCTTTGTCTGTACAGCGCACAAGAAACAATACTTTTCACTGCATCCCAATACATGTGACAATAATAAATCAAATCCTTCTCCCCTATGTACTCTATGAACGGTATGCTTTGCCTGTATAGCGCGCAAGAAACAATACTTTTCACTGTATCCCAATACATGTGACAATAATAAATCAAATCAAACCATCTCCTCTCCCTGGGTGATTTCCAGGGTTGGGGGGGTTTTATGGGACTACCAGTTGCAAGTCTACTCTCTCCAAGTCAATGCTGTGATCCTACCCTGTTACTGTTTGATTTGGGACCTTTCTCCCCTGCTTCGTTCAAAGTGAATACTTGTTTTAAAACCCTCTTTCCTCCTACCCACACCCACACCCCCCCACACTGCGATAACACTCGATAAGCCTGTCACCAAAAAAAAATGCGCTGCTTTATCCACTGATTTCCTCCCAGTCATCCAAACACAACCTGCCTATCTCGCTGTGGGAGTCACATGCTCGAGAAAGGAAGAGAAAGAGAGGAGGGGAAAAGAAAAGTTTTGTTTGGTTATTTTTTTAAGCACACCTCTCTCTCTCTCTGTGTGTCCCAGCACCATAGAGAGAGGGAGACTTACCCAGTTAAAACAGGGAGGCTCGCGTTGTAAAAGTTCGCTTTCTCTGTGTGTGTCTTCAAACCCCCCTCCTCTCATTTCGAGTGAGCGAGAGGCGGCGAAAAGGACAAACTCACCCACCCACCCACACAAGGACAGAAGCAATTCACCTTATTCCTTTCCTCCGTTTCCCGAGAGAGATAATGGCTCGGCCGAAGACAAAACTGCTGTAATTCCTGGGCAAGTCCTGCTTGGATCGGAAAGTGAATTTTATTCTTTTTTTTTTGCTTGGGACAGCTTGGGGACAGATGTACAGGGAGAAGGTAAGGAAAACTTGGACTGTCGTAAGAACCTTTCTTTTAAAGTTTGCTGTCCAGGCTGTGTGTGCGTGTGGAGTGGACTTAGTGAAGTTGGGGTATTGACGAGGGAAGGGGCCCCCAGAAATTTACAAAGTTGGGATATTGACAATGAGGGGGGGGCGTCTAGAAACTTACAAAGTTGGGATATTGACAATGAGGGGGGGGCGTCTAGAAACTTACAAAGTTGGGATATTGACAATGAGGGGGGGGCGTCTAGAAACTTACAAAGTTGGGATATTGATAAGGGGGCGTCTAGAAATTTACAAGGTTGAGACATTGGCAATGAGGGGGCCCCAGAGATTTACAAAGTTGGGATATTGACAAGGGGGGGGTGTCTAGAAATTTACAAAGGTGAGATATTTGAGGTGATTCATTTTGGTAGGACTAATTTAAATGTGGATTACAGGGTCAAAGGTAGGGTTCTGAAGACTGTGGAGGAACAGAGAGATCTTGGGGTCCATATCCACAGATCTCTAAAGGTTGCCACTCAAGTGGATAGAGCTGTGAAGAAGGCCTATAGTGTCATAGAATCATAGAAACCCTACAGTACAGAAAGAGGCCATTCGGCCCATCGAGTCTGCACCGACCACAATCCCACCCAGGCCCTACCCCCATATCCCTACATATTTTACCCGCTAATCCCTCTAATCTACACATCCCAGGACACTAAGGGGCAATTTTTTTAGTATGGCCAATCAACCTAACCCGCACATCTTTGGATTGTGGGAGGAAACCGGAGCACCCGGAGGAAACCCACGCAGACACGAGGAGAATGTGCAAACTCCACACAGACAGTGATCCAAGCCGGGAATCGAACCCAGGTCCCTGGAGCTGTGAAGCAGCAGTGCTAACCACTGTGCCACCGTGCCGCCCCATGTGTTAGCTTTTATTGATGTGGAGATGCTTTTATTAACAGGGGGTTGGAGTTTAAGAGCCGTGGGGTTATGCTGCAACTGTACAGGACCTTGGTGAGACCACATTTGGAATATTGTGTGCAGTTCTGGTCACCTCACTATAAGAAGGATGTGGAAGCGCTGGAAAGAGTGCAGAGGAGACTTACCAGGATGCTGCCTGGTTTGGAGGGTAGGTCTTATGAGGAAAGGTTGAGGGAGCTCGGGCTGTTCTCTCTGGAGCGGAGGAGGCTGAGGGGAGACTTAATAGAGGTTTATAAAATGATGAAGGGGATAGATAGAGTGAACGTTCAAAGACTATTTCCTCGGGTGGATGGAGCTATTACAAGGGGGCATAACTATAGGGTTCATGGTGGGAGATATAGGAAGGATATCAGAGGTAGGTTCTTTACGCAGAGAGTGGTTGGGGTGTGGAATGGACTGCCTGCAGTGATAGTGGAGTCAGACACTTTAGGAACATTGAAGCGGTTATTGGATAGGCACATGGAGCACACCAGGATGATAGGGAGTGGGATAGCTTGATCTTGGTTTCAGATAAAGCTCGGCACAACATCGTGGGCCGAAGGGCCTGTTCTGTGCTGTACTGTTCTATGTTCTATATTGATAAGGGGGGGGCAACAGAAATTTACAAAGTTGAGATATTGGCAATGAGGGGACAAGAGAAATTTACAAAGTTGGATTTTAAAATGAGTGCTGTGTGGGAGGATGTGGGATATTTTGCTGGATCTAAACTTTTCCTTCATAAAATAGACATTCGAGGACATCCAAGAGTCACATTTTCCCTTGGGAATCCTTGAGGGTAAAGGATAATATGCAAAATGAGCCAAAAATGTAAATGAGTTTTTTTTCCCCCCAGTTCTATTCTAGTGTGATTGTTTCTGGGGGAAGCAACCTAATTTTGTAATCTGAATTTCCAAGTGGGAAGGGATTTGGGAAATAGGTGCGATGCCTTCCTACCAGAGTCGAATAGTCGTCCATTCCCACCATCCCTCCCTCTCTAGGCTGTTAAGTGAGGGGGAGGGGTGGGGTGCTATCCCACCCACTGTAGGAATCCCAGAGAGGAAGAGGGAGAAGGATAAGGGGTCCAGCCAAGAGGTTTAAGAACTTTTAAAACTTTTTTTTAAAAAAAAGTTGGGGGTGGTTTATCATTAAGCAAACAGGACAGCAAGAGGGTGGGGGCCCCCTGAGTGATCGAATATCTGTCCAGTGTAGCCCTGGGTTGCTCTTGTTATTGCCTTATTCAAACTGGAACTGTTCCCACCCAGATTGTGAAACTGTGTCAGTATTTACAGAGGGTCCCTGGAGGAGTGTGTCAGTATGTACGGAAGGTCTTCTGGGGGGAGTGTCAGTATTTACAGGGAATCCCCGGGGGAAGAGTGTGTCAGTACTTACAGGGGATCCCCTGGCGGGGGCGGGGGGGGGGGGGGGGGGGAAGTGTGTCAGTATTTGCAAGGGAGACCCGAGGGAGAGTCGGTATTTACAGGAGGGGTGCCCGGGGAGGGTGTGTCAGTATTTACGGGGAGGGGGTCCCCAGGGAGAGTGTGTCAGTATTTACAGGGAGTCCCCGGGGAAAGTGTGTCAGTATTTACAGGGGGGGCTCCCCGGGGAGAGTCTCATTCTCTCCTTAAACCTTTCCATCTTTCTCTCTCTCACAGAGACACACACACTCTCTCTCTCCGAAATAACCTCCTTAAAACTGGCCCCTTTGACTAACCCTTTGGTCACGTGTTCAGATATGTAGTTTGGTAATGGCTTGAGTCACTGTCTGTGTGGAGTCTGCACGTTCCCCCCGTGTCTGCGTGGGTTTCCTCCGGGTGCTCTGGTTTTCTCCCACAGTCTGAAAGACGTGCTGTTTAGGGTGCATTGGCCGTGCTAAATTCTCCCTCAGTGTTACCCGAACAGGCGCCGGAGTGTGGCGACTAGGGGGATTTTCACAGTAACTTCATTGCAGTGTTAATGTAAGCTGACTTGTCACACTAATAAATAAACTTTAAACTACAGGGAGGCACAGTGGGTTAGCACTGCTGCCTCACAGCGCCAGGGACCCGGGTTCGATTCCCGGCCTTGGCTCACTGCCTGTGCGGAGTCTGCACATTCTCCCCGTGTCTGCGTGGGTTTCCTCCGGGTGCTCCAGCTTCCTCCCACAGTCCGAAAGACGTGCTGGTTAGGGTGCATTGGCCGTGTTAAATTCTCCCTCAGTGTTACCTGGACAGACGCCGGGAGTGTGGGCGACTGGGGGATTTTCACAGTAACTTCATTGCGGTGTTAATGAAAGCTGACTTGTGACTAATATGAATAAACTTAAACTCCTAGGAGGCGCCTCTCAGCATTTGTACTGCGCGGGAGGTGTTTTTTGAATGATTTAGTTATACAAGTTGCCAAGCCTGTCTAACTGGAGCATTCTGTCTGTGATCAAGCACGCTGATGTGTGTCACTGCTATTCTTAAAAGTTTATTTATTTATTCGTCACAAGTAAGGCTTACATTAACACTGCAATGCAGTTACTGTGAAAATCCCCTAGTCGCCGCACTCCTGTTCGGGTAACACTGAGGGAGAATTTAGCACGGCCAATGCACCCTAACCAGCACGTCTTTCGGACTGTGGGAGGAAACCGGAGCACCTGGAGGAAACCCACGCAGACACGGCGGGGAGAACGTGCAAACTCCGCACAGACAGTGACCCAAGCCGGGAATCGAACCCGGGTCCCTGGCGCTGTGAAGCAGCAGTGCTAACCGCTGTGAGCCCACACTCTTATTCTGGGTTAGTTGCCTTGCTCGTTGCTGTTTCGCCTTTGCGTGTTCTAAGAGTCAGAGAGGGCTGTTCTTGAAGGAAAATGCCGTAACTTGAATTATCAGAAGCGTTTTGTTGTTACTGAGTCCCACAGCTTAAGACCATAAGACATAGGAGCAGAATTAGGCCACTCGGCCCATCGAGTCTGCTCTGCCACTCAATCATGGCTGATATTTTTCTCATCCCCATTCTCCTGCCTTCTCCCCATAATAAGTTTAACAACACCAGGTTAAAGTCCAACAGGTTTATTTGGTAGCAAAAGCCACACAAGCTTTCGGAGCTGCAAGCCCCTTCTTCAGGTGAGTGGGAATTCTGTTCACAAACAGAGCATATAAAGACACAGACTCAATTTACATGAATAATGGTTGGAATGCGAATACTTACAGCTAATCAAGTCTTTAAGAAACAAAACAACGTGAGTGGAGAGAGCATCAAGACAGGCTAAAGAGATGTGTATTGTCTCCAGACAAGACAGCCAGTGAAACTCTGCAGGTCTAGGCAACTGTGGGGGTTACAAATAGTGGGACATGAACCCAATATCCCGGTTGAGGCCGTCCTCGTGTGTGCGGAAGTTGGCTCTCAGTTTCTGCTCAGCGACTCTGCGCTGTCGTGTGTCGCGAAGGCCGCCTTGGAGAACGCTTACCCGAATATCAGACCTGTTGGACTTTAACCTGGTGTTGTTAAACTTCTTACTGTGTTTACCCCAGTCCAACGCCGGCATCTCCACATCACGTTCTCCCCATAACCCCTGATCCCCTTATTAATCAAGAACCTATCTATCTCCGTCTTAAAGACACTCGGGGGCGGCATGGTGGCACAGTGGGTTAGCGCTGCTGCCTCACAGCGCCAGGGACCCGGGTTCGATTCCCAGCTTGGGTCACTGTCTGTGTGGAGTCTGCACGTTCTCCCAGTGTCTGCGTGGATTTCCTCCGGGTGCTCCGGTTTCCTCCCACAGTCCGAAAGACGTGCTGGTTAGGGTGCATTGGCCGTGCTAAATTCTCCCTCAGTGTTACCCGAACAGGCGCCGGAGTGTGGCGACTGGGGGAATTTCACAGTAACTTCATTGCAGTGTTAATGTTAGCCTTGTGACACTAATGAATAAACTTTCAACTGAACTCTCCCTCAGTGTTACCCGAACAGGCGCCGGAGTGTGGCAACTAGGGGAATTTCACGGTAACTTCATTGCAGGGTTAATGTAGGCCTTACTTGTGACTAATAAATAAACTTTAAACTTTACTTCAATGACCCGG
>NW_027592198.1:30000-60914 GCF_964213995.1 Mustelus asterias
GAAGGCACATGGTATGCTTGTCTTTATAGGATGGGGTGTAGTGTATAAAAGCTGGAGTCTGATGATGCAGCTGTATAGAACGCTGGTTAGGCCACATTTGGAGTACTGCGTCCAGTTCTGGTCGCCGCACTACCTGAAGGCCGTGGAGGCATTAGAGAGAGTGCAGAGAAGGTTTACCAGGATGTTGCCTGGTATGGAGGGTCTTAGCTATGAGGAGAGATTGGGTAAACTGAGCTTGTTCTCCCTGGAAAGACGGAGAATGAGGGGAGATCTAATAGAGGTGTACAAGATTATGAAGGGGATAGATAGGGTGAACAGTGGGAAGCTTTTTCCCAGATCAGAAGTGACGATCACGAGGGGTCACGGACTCAAGGTGAGAGGGGCGAAGTATAACTCAGATATTAGAGGGATGTTTTTTACACAGAGGGTGGTGGGGGCCTGGAATGCGCTGCCCAGTTGGAGGCAGACACGCTGGCGTTTTTTAAGACTTACCTGGATAGTCACTGGGAATGGAGGGACGGTACGGTAGCACAGTGGTTAGCACTGCCGCTTCACAGCTCCAGGGTCCCGGGTTCGATTCCCGGCTCGGGTCACTGTCTGTGTGGAGTTTGCACATTCTCCTCGTGTCTGCGTGGGTTTCCTCCGGGTGCTCCGGTTTCCTCCCACAGTCCAAAGATGTGCGGGTTAGGTTGATTGGCCAGGTTAAAAATTGCCCCTTAGAATCCTAAAATGCGTAGGTTAGAGGGATTAGTGGGTAAATATATGGGGGTAGGGCTGGGTGGGATTGTGGTCGGTGCAGACTCGATGGGCCGAATGGCCTCCTTCTGCACTGTAGGGTTTCTATGATTTCTGTGATTTCTATGAAATGATTGGTCGAGTTGGACCAAGGAGCAGCACAGGCTTGGAGGGCCGAAGGGCCTGTTTCCTGTACTGTACAGTTCTTTGTTCTTTATTGAATAGCGGAGCAGGCTCGAGGGGCCAGATGGCCTACACCTGCTCCTAGTTCTTATGTACATGACCTCAGACTTTTGTACCTTTTCCCCAGTGGAAGAGAGAATGTCCGGGGTGCGTGGGGTCCTTGATTATGCTGGCTGCTTTTCCCCGAGGCAGCGGGAAGTGTAGACAGAGTCAATGGATGGGAGGCTGGTTTGCGTGACGGACTGGGCTACATTCACGTCCCTTTGTAGTTTCTTGCGGTCTTGGTCAGAGCAGGAGCTGTACCACATGTCCGCTGTCTACCCCCTGCTCTACCTCCCCACCACCTCTCTCCACCGACCGGACCCCGACACACTGACATCCTGGAGCGGATGCAGTGAAATTTCCTCCAATTAAATTTTGGGAAGACTGGAGTCATTGCTCCCGTTCCCCTCCCCAAATTCTATTCCCTTAGCGACTGGCTCCATCCCCGCCCTTGGCAACTGACGGAGGCCGTGGGCTGTCTTCTTGCAACCTCGATGTTCCCGTTTGACCCCCACCCCCGAGATGACCTCGTGTTCACGCCATCGGCAAGATCACCTATCTGCCAGCCGTAACGCTGCCTTGCCTCAGCTTCTCCGCTGCCTGTACCTCGAGTCCAACGCACTGCTGCCTGGTGAGCCCTCTATCAACCTGAGGACAACCAGAACTCTGCCGTCCGTGCCCTAACTCGCAACGGTTCCCATTCACTCCTCCGCCCCCCCCCCCCCCTCCCCCCCACATCCGCACTCCCCGACCCGCCGTGCTGGCAAAGCAACATCTCCTGAGAATGGTTAAGGCACCTGCAAGTTCCCTTCCAAGCCACTCACCATCCTGACTTGTAAATATATATTGCCATTCCTTTGCAGTCGCTATGTTTGGTGGATTGGCCATGCTAAATTTTCCCTTAGTGTTAGCAGGGTAAATACAGGGGGGGGTTATGGGGCTACAGCCTGGGTGGAATTGTGGTCGGCGCAGACCCGATGGGCCGAATGGCCTCCTTCTGCACTGTAGGTCTCTATGGTTCGAAGGATGGGCAGGGAATAGAAACATAGAAAAACTACAGCACAAACCAGGCCCTACGGCCCCACAAGTTGTGCCGAACATATCCTGACCTTTTAGGCCTACCTATAACCCTCCATCCTCTTAAGTCCCATGTACTCATCCAGGAGTCTCTTAAAAGACCCTATAGAATAGATAAGATAGAAGCAGGGAAGTTGTTTCCAATGGCGGGTGAAATTAGAACTAGGGGGGGCATGGCCTCAAAATAAGGGGGAGCAGATTTAGGACTGAGTTGAGGAGGAACTTCTTCACACAAAGGGTTGTGAATCTGTGGAATTCCCTGCCCAGTTGAGGCTCCCTCATTGAATGTTTTTAAGGCAAGGATGGAGAGATTTTTGAACAGTCAAGGAATTAAGGGTTATGGTGAGTGGGTGGGTAAGTGGAGCTGAGCCCACGAAAAGATCAGCCATGATCTTATTGAATGGCGGAGCAGGCTCGAGGGGCCAAATGGCCAACTCCTGCTCCTAGTTCGTATGGGCAAGGAATGCTAGCCTAGTTCATGACACCCACATCCCATGAGCGAATTAAAAAAAATTAAATCAAATGAAACCACTCCTGCTAGATATGGGAATGGGGGAATGTCTATTCCCACCAGGTCCTGTCTACTGTGACTGTCCAAGGAATGCATGTGGACAGACGATGGGCTAGCGGTATCATCGCTAGACAATTAATCCAGAAACTCCGCTCATTTTGAGGGGACCCGGGTTCGAATCCCGCCGCGGCAGATGGTGGAATTTGAATTCAATAAATAAAAATCTGGAATTCTCAAGCGGGTCTCGGTGACGGCGACCAGGACATCTACCATACTTGTCGGGAAAAACCCATCTGGTTCCTTTGGGGAAGGAAATCTGCCGTCCTTACCCTGGTCTGGCCTACACGTGACTCCAGAGCCACAGCCAGTGTGGTTGATTCTCAACTGCCGCTCTGAAATGGCCGAGCAAGACACTCGGTTCAAGGGGCGATCAGGAATGGCGCAATAAGTGTTGGCCCGGCCAATGACGCTCACCCCCCCACGAAAGGAGGTGCACCTAATGTGTGTTTTTTAAAATGTATTCGTGGGACATGGGCGTCGCTGGCTGGGTCCAGCATTTATTGCCCATGCCTAGTTGCCCCTTGAGAAGGTGGTGGGGGAGCCGCCATCTTGAACCCGCTGCAGTCCACATGGTGTGGGTTGATCCACAATGCCGTGAGGGAGGGAATTCCAGGATTTTGACCCAGCGACTGCGAAGGAACAGCCGACATATTTCCAAGTCAGGAGGGTGAGTGGCTCGGAGGGGGAATCTCCAGGTGGGGGTGTTCCCCAGGTATCTGCTGTCCTTCTAGATGGTAGAGGTGGTGGGTTTGGAAGGTGCTGTCTAAGGAGCCTTGGTGAGTCGCTGCGGTGCATCTTGTAGACGGTCCACACGGCTGCGTGGGTGGTGGAGGGAGTGGATGTTTGTGGATGGGGGGCCAATCAAGCGGGGCTGCTTTGTCCTGGATGGCGTCGAGCTTCCCGAGTTGTTGTTGGGAGCCGCGCTCATCCCAGCAAACGGAGAGTATCCCTCACACTCCTGACATAAATCAAAGATGGAGACTTGGATGCACTGAGATGTATCTTTGTTTATTTTGCACCCGGGCTCTTCTGATCAAGTTTAACTTGTTTTTTTTCCCCTTGTCGTTTCGCATTCTATGGATTCCACCTTAAAGGGATATTTCCTCCCACTCTGCTAAACCCCGGAGGCTGCGACAGACATTAATGTCACGCTAGAGATTGGACCGGTTCCAACTGGGCAGCACGGTGGCACAGTGGGTTAGCACTGCTGTCTCTCAGTGCCAGGGACCCGGGTTCGATTCCCGGTTTGGGTCGCTGTCTACGCGGAGTCTGCACATTCTCCCCGTGTCTGCGTGGGTTTCCTCCGGGTGCTCCGGGTTTCCTCCCGAAAGACGTGCTGGTTGGGGCGCATCGGCCGTGCTAATTTCTCCCTCGGTGTTACCCGAACAGGCGCTGGAGTGTGGCGACTAGGGGATTCCCACAGCCACTTCATTGCAGTGTTAGTCATAGGGTGCTTACAGTGCAGAAGGAGGCCATTCGGCCCATCGGGTCTGTACTAATCACAACCCCACCCAGTCTCTATTCCTGCAACCCCACACATTTATCCTAGCTAATCCCCCTGACACTAGGGTCAATTTTAGCACGGCCAATCCACCCAACCTGCACACCCTTGGATGGCGGGAGGAAACCGGAGCATCCGGAGGAAACCCACGCAGACACGGGGAGAATGTGCAAACTCTGCACAGACAGTGACCCAAGGCTGGAATTGAACCCAGGTCCCTGACACTGTGAGGCAGCAGTTTTAACCACTGTGTCACCGTGCCGATATATGCCTACTTGTGACACTAATAAATTTGATTTGATTTATTATTGTCACATGTATTGGGATACAGTGAAAAGTATTGTTTCTTGCGCGCTATACAGACAAAGCATACCGTTCATAGAGAAGGAAAGGAGAGGGTGCAGAATGTAGTGTTACAGTCAAAGCTAGGGTGTAGAGAAAGATTAACTTAATGCGAGGTAGGTCCATTCAAAAGTCTGACGGCAGCAGGGAAGAAGCTGTTCTTGAGTCGGTTGGTGCGTGACCTCAGACTTTTGTATCTCTTTCCTGAAGGGAGAAGGTAGAAGAATGTCCGGGGTGCGTAGGGTCCTTAATTATGCTGGCTGCTTTTCCCGAGGCAGCGGGAAGTGTAGACGGAGTCAATGGATGGGAGGCTGGTTTGCATGATGGATTGGGCTACATTCACAACCTTTTGTAGTTCCTTGCAGTCTTGGGCAGAGCAGGAGCCAGACCAAGCTGTGATACAACCAGAAAGAATGCTTTCTATGGTGCATCTGTAAAAGTTGGTGAGAGTTGTAGCTGACATGCCAAATTTCCTTAGTCTTCTGAGAAAGTAGAGGCGTTGATGGGGCTTTCTTAACTATAGTGTCAGCGTGGGGGGGACCAGGACAGGTTGTTGGTGATCTGGACACCTAAAAACTTGAAGCTCTCGACCCTTTCTACTTCGTAAATAAACTTTACTTTGTAAAGTTACTCCACTTTGTTCTACCTGGTAAAATAAACTTTAAACTAAGCTTTAGCTGTGGGTGGAGGCATTCCACATTCAGTTCCGTGGCAGCCAGACTTGGGTATCGTCCCAACCCCACCCTGTGTTGCCGGGATATCTCCACGCTAATTGGATTAAGCGTCCTTGCCTGATAAGGATACTGGGAGACGATGGCCTCGTGGTATTATCACTAAACTATTAATCCGCAAACTCAGCTCATGTTTCGGGGGACCCGGGTTCGAATCCCGCCACGGCAGATGGTGGAATTTGGATTCAATTAAAAAAATAGCTGGAATTAAGAATTTACTGATGACCCATTGTCGGAAAAACCCATCTGGTTCACTAATGTCCTTCAGGGAAGGAAATCATAGGTTCGTAGCAGTGGGCGGCACGGTAGCACAGTGGTTAGCACTGCTGCTTCACAGCTCCAGGGACCTGGGTTCGATTCCCGGCTCGGGTCACTGTCTGTGCGGAGTTTGCACATTCTCCCCGTGTCTGCGTGGGTTTCCTCCGGTTTCCTCCCACACTCCAAAGATGTGCGGGTTAGGTTGATTGGCCAGGTGAAAAAAAAAAATTGCCCCTTAGAGTCCTGAGATGCATAGGTTAGAGGGATTAGCGGGTAAAATATGTAGGGGTAGGGCCTGGGTGGGATTGTGGTCGGTGCAGACTCGATGGGCCGAATGGCCTCCTTCTGCACTGTCGGGTTTCTATGATTTCTATGATGATTTCTATGATCTCTACAGTGCAAAAGGAGGCCATTCAGTCCATCGGGTCTGTACCGACCACAATCCCATCCAGCTCCTACTCCTGTGATCCCACATATTTACCCTGCTCATCCCCCTGACACGAAGGGGCAATTTAGCATGGCCAATCCACCTAACCTACACATCTTTGGACACTTAAGGGACAATTTAGCATGGCCAATCCACCGAACCTGCACATCTTTGGACACTAAGGGGCAATTTAGCATGGCCAATCCACCTAACCTGCACATCTTTGGACACTAAGGGGCAATTTAGCATGGCCAGTCCCCCTAACCTGCACATCTTTGGACACCTAAGGGACAATTTAGCATGGCCAATCCACCGAACCTGCACATCTTTGGACACCTAAGGGGCAATTTAGCACAGCCAATCCACCTAACCCGCACATCTTTCAGAGTGTGGGAGGAAACTGGAGCACCCGGAGGAAACCCACGCAGACACGGGGGAGAACGTGCAAACTCCGCACAGACAGTGACCCAAGGCTGGAATCGAACCCGGGTCCCTGGAGCTGTGAGGCAGCAGTGCTAACCACTGTGCCACCATGCCGCCCCCAAATGTCCCATCCTTACCCCGGTCTGGCCTACATGTGACTCCAGAGCCACAGCCAATGTGGTTGACTCTCAACTGCCCTCCAAGGGCAACTAGGGATGGGCAATAAATGCTGGCCCAGCCAGCGACACCCATGTCCCAATAAAGAATGAAAAAGAAAACAAAATAATCTGAGTTGCAAAGTGAGCAATTCCACGGGAGATCAGCTGGCGCCGTTGGTCTGTTGACTGTGATGCGCTGCATTAAAAATTTATTTGTGTCACAAGCAGGCTTGCATTAACACTGCAATGAAGTTACTCTGATAATCTCCCTCGTCGCCACACTCCGGCGCCTGTTTGGGTAACACTGAGGGAGAATTTAGCACGGCCAATGCACCCTAACCAGCACGTCTTTCGGACTGTGGGAGAAAACCGGAGCACCCGGAGGAAACCCACACAGACATGGGGAGAACGTGCAAACTCCACACAAACAGTGACCCAAGCCAGGAATCGAACCGGGGTCCCTGGCGCTGTGAGGCAGCAGTGCTAACCTACTTTATGAACAGTATGCTTTGTCTGTATAGCGCACAAGAAGAAGTTTAACAACACCAGGTTAAAGTCCAACAGGTTAATTTGGTAGCAAAAGCCACGCAAGCTTTCGGAGCCCCAAGCCCCTTCTTCAGGTGAATTTCACAGTAACTTCATTGCAGCGTTAATGTAAGCCTTGCTTGTGACTAATAAAATAAGCTTTTTACAACACTTTTCACTCTGTGACGAATAAAAACAAAACTTTATTGGGATAGAGTGAAAAGTGTTGTAAAAAGCTTATTTTATTAGTCACAAGCAAGGCTTACATTAACGCTGCAATGAAGTTACTGTGAAAATCCCCTAGTCGCCACACTCCGGCGCCTGTTCGGGTAACACTGAGGGAGAATTTAGCACGGCAGACGCACCCTAACCCGCACGTCTTTCGGACTGTGGGAGGAAACCGGAGGAAACCCACGCAGACACGGGGAGAACGTGCAGACTCCGCACAGACGGTGACCCAAGCTGGGAATCGAAGGCGCTGTGAGGCAGCAGCGCTAACCACCGTGCCACCCGCAGAATTTTATTTCGTGCGTTGTGTGGAGTTTGTTCCGTCTCAGCTTTGCGGGGAGCTTTGTTCCACTTCACGTGTTTCAAGCCAATTCCTTAATCTCTTTACCACACAAAGGGGAAGTTGTCATTGCTACACTCATTGTAGCACCCCGCACTGCAGTTCCCCGCTCACCTTCAGGCAATTAAATCTTTTTTTTTAAATCAGTGTCACAAGTAGGCTTACATTAACACTGCAATGAAGTCAGAGAGGTTTACAGCATGGAAACAGGCCCTTCGGCCCAACTTGTCCATGACACCCCTTTTTTTAAAAACCCCTAAGCTCGTCCTAATTGCCCGCATTTGGTCCATATCCCTCTATACCCATCGTACCCTTGTAACTGTCTAAACGCTTTTTAAAAGACCAAATTGTACCCGCCTCTACTACTGCCTCTGGCAGCTCGTTCCACACACTCACCACCCTCTGTGTGAAAAAATTGTCCCTCTGGACCCTTTTGTATCTCTCCCCTCTCACCTTAAACCTATGCCCTCTAGTTTTAGACTCCCCTACCTTTGGGAAAAGATGTTGCCTATCTAGCTGATCTCTGCCCCTCATTATTTTATAGACCTCTATAAGATCACCCCTCAGCCTCCTGCGCTCCAGAGAAAAAAGTCCCAGTCTATCCAGCCTCTCCTTATAACTCAAACCATCAAGTCCCGGTAGCATCCTAGTAAATCTTTTCTGCACTCTTTCCAGTTTAATAATATCCTTTCTATAATAGGGTGACCAGAACTGCACACAGTATTCCAAGTGTGGCCTTACCAATGTCTTGTCCAACTTCAACAAGGCACTGTGAAAATCCCCTTGTTCCCTGTGGAAGGAAACCGGAGCACCCGGAGGAAACCCGTGCATGAAAGACGTGCTGGTTAGGGTGCATTGGCCGTGTTAAATCCTCTCTCGTTGTTACCCGAACAGGCTCCGGAGTGTGGCGACTAGGGGATTTATTAGTAAATTCATTGCAGTGCGAATGCCTCCTTGAGGGAAGGAAATCTGCCGTCCTTACCCCGGTCTGGCCTACATGTGACTCCAGAGCCACAGCCAATGTGGTTGACTCTCAACTGCCCCTCTGAAATGGCCGAGCGAGTCAATCAGTTCAAGGGCAACTAGAATCTTAGAATCCTTACAGTACAGAAGGCCATTCAGCCCATTGAGTCTGCACCAACTACAATCCCACCCATTCCCTATCCATGTAGCCCTACATATTTATCTTGCTAGTCCCCCTGACATTAAGAGGCAATTTAGCATGGCCAATCCGCCTAACCTACACATCTTTGAACACTAAGGGACAATTTAGCATGGCCAACCCACCTAACCCGCACATCTTTGGACACTAAGGGGCAGTTTAGCATGGCCAATCCACCTAACCTGCACATCTTTGGACACTAAGGGACAATTTAGCATGGCCAACCCACCTAACCCGCACATCTTTGGACACTAAGGGGCAATTTAGCATGGCCAATCCACCTAACCTGCACATCTTTGGACACTAAGGGGCAATTTAGCATGGCCAATCCGCCTAACCTACACATCTTTGAACACTAAGGGACAATTTAGCATGGCCAATCCATCTAACCCGCACATCTTTGGACACTAAGGGACAAGTTAGCACGGCCAATCCACCTAACCCGCACATCTTTGGACTGTGGGAGGAAACCGGAGCACCCGGAGGAAACCCAGGCAGACACGGGGGGAGAACATGCAAACTCCGCACAGACAGTGACCCCAAGCCGGGAATCGAACCCGGGTCCCTGGCGCTGTGAGGCAGCAATGCTAATAACTGTGCTGCCATGCCATCCTAAGGATGAACAATAAATACTGGCCCAGCCAGCGATGCCAGGGTCCCACTAATGAAGGAATAAAAGGAGAGTCGATGGGCCGAATGGCCCCCTTCTCCCCCGATGTCTTCTGGTCTGAGTGTGAGGGCTGACTGGAGGTGATCGGTTTGTTTTAACAATGTTGGACACTAAGGGGCAATTTAGCATGGCCAATCCACCTAACCTACACATCTTTGGACACTAAGGGACAATTTAGCATGGCCAATTCACTAACCTACACATCTTTGGACACTAAGGGACAATTTAGCATGGCCAATCCACTAACCTACACATCTTTGGACACTAAGGGGCAATTTAGCATGGCCACTCCACCTAACCTGTACATCTTTGGACACTAAGGGGCAATTGAGCATGGCCAATCCACCTAACCTGTACATCTTTGGACACTAAGGGACAATTTAGCATGGCCAATCCACCTAACCTACACATCTTTGGACACTAAGGGACAATTTAGCATGGCCAATCCACTAATCTACACATCTTTGGGCACTAAGGGACAATTTAGCATGGCCAATCCACCTAACCTACACATCTTTGGACACTAAGGGACAATTTAGCATGGCCAATCCACCTAACCTACACATCTTTGGACACTAAGGGACAATTTAGCATGGCCAATCCACTAATCTACACATCTTTGGGCACTAAGGGACAATTTAGCATGGCCAATCCACTAACCTACACATCTTTGGACACTAAGGGGCAATTTAGCACGGCCAATCCACCTAACCTACACATCTTTGGGCACTAAGGATCTATTTAGCATGGCCAATCCACCTAACCAGCACATCTTTGGATACTAAGGATCAATTTAGCATGGCCAATCCACCTAACCTGCACATCTTTGGACACTAAGGGACAATTTAGCATGGCCAATCCACCTAACCTACACATCTTTGGACACTAAGGGGCAATTTAGCATGGCCAATCCACCTAACCTGCACATCTTTGGACCCTGGGAGGAAACCAGAGCACCCGGAGGAAACCCACGTAGACACGGGGAGCACAAATCGACAAACTCTCCCCCCACACCCCTCGCCCATTTGGGCCCAGGAGACGGAAGGGTTGGATGAACCTCAGTGCCGCCATCTTTGGGAGCGAGGCCTTTGGCTCTAGAAGGTCTCGCTGAGGCGGCAAGTCAAGCGAAATTTGTGAGGAGGGTTTTTGGGGTTCTGGAGAGTTCTATTGCTATTAGCCTGGGTGTGAAGTGAGAAATAGAGGCCTGAGCCATTCTGACTTCCTTTATTTGAGGTCGATTTTGCGTTCGTTTCAACAGCAGTTCAGTTTTTGACTTTTTTTTCCTTTTGTCTTTCCCTTCCAGAGGCCTCTTGGTCGCTGAGGAGGAACGGTTAAGATGGAGTCGACGGTCAACGGGCCCCCGGAGGTGGAGACGCAGAGAGCGGCCGCGAAGCCGCAGCCCAAACCACCCCTCAAACCAAAGCCCCCCCTGCTGGGCCACAGGAAGCAGGATGGAACCCAGGCCCCTGCCGTTCTGGAACCCTCCGCCAAGGGCGGCGGAGGCGAGGCGCTGTCAAACTGCCTGCCGGTGCCCGCCACGCGCCGCAGCTTGGACGTGACGGCCGGCGGCGAGGCCCTCTCCAATTCCGGCAACGTCCGCAAGATGCGGGAGTTGCTGCAGCAGTCTTTGGGCCTAACGGAGGGCGAGGAGGCCAAGACGGAGAGGTCGGCTCATGGCCGCGCGCGCCGGGAGCCGGCCAGAACCGCGCCGGTGCCCCGGGCCCGGCTGCCACACACGGCGAGGGTAACACCGCCAACAGACCCGCCGGTGAATGGAGAGAGCAGCCACGTGCCATCGGTGGCCAACACTGCACCTTCTGACGTGCATCTGAATCGGGACACCTCTGAAGGTATTGGAGTTGGCCGAGACATCGCTCGCGGTTCCTCTTGCGTGAGGGGGCGGCACGGTGGTTAGCGCTGGTGCCCCGCAGCGCCGGGGACCCGGGTTTGATTCCCGGCTTGGGTCACTGTCTGTGCGGAGTTTGCACATTCTCCCCGTGTCTGCGTGGGTTTCCCTCCGGGTGAACAAGGAACAAAGAAAATTACAGCACAGGAACAGGCCCTTCGGCCCTCCAAGCCTGCACCGACCATGCTGCCCGTCTGAACTAAAACCCTTCCGGGGACCGTATCCCTCTATTCCCATCCTATTCATGTATTTGTCAAGACGCCCCTTAAAACTCACTATCGTCTCTGCTTCCACTCCCTCCCCCGGCAGCGGGTTCCAGGCACCCACCACCCTCTGCGTAAAAATCTTGCCTCGTACATCTCCTTTAAACTTTGCCCCTCGCACCTTAAACCTGTGCCCCCTAGTAATTGACTCTTCCACCCTGGGGAAAAGTTTCTGGCTATCCACTCTGTCCATGCCCCTCATAATCTTGTAGACTTCTATTGGGATAACCTTGTAGACTTCTATCAGGTCGCCCCTCAACCTTCCGTCGTTCCAGTGAGAACAAACCGAGTTTCTCCAACCTCTCCTCATAGCTAATGCCCTCCATACCAGGCAACATCCTGGTAAATCTTTTCTGTCCCCTCTCCAAAGCCTCCACATCCTTCTGGTAGTGCGGCGACCAGAATTGAACACTATATTCCAAGTGCGGCCTAACTAAGGTTCTATAAAGCTGCAACATGACCTGACTCCGGTTTCCTCCCACGGTCTAAAGATGTGCAGGTTAGGGTGGATTGGCCGTGCTAAATTGCCCCTTAGTGTCAGGGGGACTAGCTAGGGTAAATGCATGTGGTTATGGGGATTAGGCCTGGGTGGGGATTGTGGTTGGTGCAGACTCGATGGGCCGAATGACCTCCTTCTGCACTGTAGGGATTCTGTGATCTGTCAGTAATGGCTCGGTGGGCGGCATTCCCATCTCTGAATCGGAAGGCTTGAGAGTGTAATCCAGGCCGACACTCCCACTGGCAATACTGAGGGAGTGCCGCACTGTTGTGAGGTGCCTTTTTGGGGGGGAGGGGTGGATGACTTAATATCTGGCTGTACTGTGTACAGTTCTGGTCACCCTATTATAGAAAGGATATTATTAAACCAGAAAGAGTGAGAAAAAGATTTACTAGGATGCTACCGGGACTTGATGGATTGAGTTATAAGGAGAGGCTGGATAGACTGGGACTTTTTTCTCTGGAGCGTAGGAGGCTGGGGGGTGACCTTATAGAAGTCTATAAAATAATGAGGGGCATAGATCAGCGAGATAGTCAATATCTTTCCCCAAAGGTAGGGGAGTCTAAAACTAGAGGGCATAGGTTTAAGGTGAGAGGGGAGAGATACAAAAGTGTCCAGAGGGGCAATTTTTTCACACAGAGGGTGGTGAGTGTCTGGAACGAGCTGCCAGAGGCAGTAGTAGAGGCGGGTACAATTTTGTCCTTTAAAAAGTGTTTAGACAGTTACATGGGTATAGCGGGATATGGGCCAAACATGGGCAATTGGGACTAGCTTATTGGTGGAGAAAAAAGGGGTGTCATGGACAAGTTGGGCTGAAGGGCCTGTTTCCATGCTGTTTATGACTCGAGCATAAACAAGGCCTGAAAAACCCAGAGAGAACCCTCCCCTTCTCGCCCTCGAAGGTCACTGGTGAGGGCGGACTGGTTTCACATCTTGTCCCCAAAAGAGAAGGCCTCTCCCTCCCCCAACAGCGCAGCACTCCCGCAGTGGGCGGGTTTGCCGAGATTAGTTACTTGAGTCCTGACTGCACCCCCCCCTCACCCTTGTCCCCACCTCCTCCTGACCCCGTAGGTGAGAGGGCTTGATGTAATGACCGAGAGCTGACACCCAGGGTGCTAGGCCCGAGGCCTAACTGCGATGGCAGTCGAGGTCAAACGGCCTGCAGGTGCCCACTGAAGGTCCACCCCCGAGGTCTTGGAGGGAGAGCCTGTTGCCTGGTTACCACAGCACAGCAACGGTTGCTATCGTTTGGTGGGACGTCAGCACACATCGGAGTTGGGGGGTGGGGGGGGGGGGGAGTTGGCCCTCTTTACAGCTGTGAAGCCTCGGCCCAGTGCTGAGGGAGTGCCGCACTGTTGGTGACCTTAAACCGAGGCTGGACCTTCATGTCCAGGGTGGGCGGGTGTTACGAGATGTGGAAGGGTTTCTGTGGGGAGGGAAAGGTGTCACATGACCAACAGTCCTCAGAACAGAGTAAGCGATTGTCGAGCCTTTTGTGGGATCTTGATGTGCGCCTGTTAGTGGCCATTTTTCCCCTCATTAACGGTATTTAAGATGTGAAGCTGGCCCTCGCACTGTGGCACACATTTGCCCGCGCGAGGCTACATATATTGGTGCACGGGCCTCTGTCCTCTGCACACAAAAGGAACTTGTCCAGGCTTTGCACTTTTTATTTTTGGAACTGAACAGGGGGAATAATAGATAAAAGCAAATTACTGCGGAATCTGAAACCAAGAGAGAAAATGCTGGAGAATCTCAGCAGGTCTGGCAGCATCTGTACGGAGAGAAAGGAGCTGACGTTTCGAGTTCAGATGACCCTTTGTCAAAGCCAAAAGGCAGAGAAAGTGGGAGATATTTATACCGCAGGAGGAGGGAATGAAAGATGAGTCCTAGCCACGGAAAAGGCTGCTAATGGCAGTCCATAGAGAGAATAAAGGGTCAAGTGGCAGAGAAACTGAAATCGGAGGGTTGAGCTGTGACAGATGAAGATGTGGGGGGAGCGGGGAGATAGGTGGGAGAGAGGTAGAATTGAGAAAAAGGGGGTGGGGGAAAAGGTAAGGGAAGGGCGCAAGGGAGAGGGAAAGAAAAATGAAGAAAGACATTAAAGAAGTAAAAGGTAGAGAACAGTAAAAAATTAAATGAAATGAAAACAAAGGGGGTTGAGGTCGGGGTAGAACAAATCTCTCCCCCGTGTCTGCGTGGGTTTCCTCCGGGTGCTCCGGTTTCCTCCCACAGTCCAAAGATGTGTAGGTTAGGTGGATTGGCCATGCTAAATTGTCCCTTAGTATCCAAAGATAGGCAGGTTAGGTGGATTGGCCATGCTAAATTGTCCCTTAGTGTCCAAAGATAGGCAGGTTAGGTGGATTGGCCATGCTAAATTGTCCCTTAGTATCCAAAGATGTGTAGGTTAGGTGGATTGGCCATGCTAAATTGCGCCTTGGTGTCCAAAGATGTGCAGGTTAGGTGGATTGGCCATGCTAAATTGCGCCTTAGTGTCCAAAGATGTGCAGGTTAGGTGGATTGGCCATGCTAAATTGTCCCTTAGTGTCCAAAGATGTGCAGGTTAGGTGGATTGGCCATGCTAAATTGTCCCTTAGTGTCCAAAGATGTGCAGGTTAGGTGGATTGGCCAGGCTAAATTGTCCCTTAGTGTCAGGGGGATTAGCTAGGGTAAATTCATGGGAAATATGGAGATAGGGCCTGGGTGGGATTGTGGTCGGTGCAGACTCAGTGGGTCGAATGGCCTCCTTCTGCACTGCGGACGATACAAAGATACAGAATCCATAGAATCCAACAAACTTAGCAACTTGGGGGTAAGGCATTGTCGAGGTGGGCGTGAGGGTGACTAATGGTCTGATGCCCTTTCTTCCCTTTCATTGCAGGTCTTGAGTCGGAGGCCGCGCGAGGACGGGGCGAGGCGGCCGGAGGTCCTGAGGCCAGCTGGCGCTGCGCGCCCACCTGCCCGTGCATGTGCCACCTGGAAAGGCCCGGGATGGTCCTGGTCTGGCAGCCCGCTTCCCGCGGTGAGGGAGGGGAGGCGGACGGCTCGGAGGACTCCCGGTCGGATTCGTCGGAGGATGGCAAGAGGACGTTCCGTTACATCCTGCACGTGAACGGAGAGGAGGAGGAGGAGGATGTCCAGGCCGCTCGTGGCCCGGGCTGGGAAGACCCCGCTGGGCTGCTCGACTCCGCTCCCGTCCCGGCAGAGGTGGCCGTTCCGGGAGACGGGGCCCGTCCCGAGGGCTCTGAGCCGGGGACCCCCTGGAATGTCGACCGGGCACCGGAAGAGGGGCCCTGCCCGCCCGGGCAGGGGGTTGTCAATCAGCTGCCCAAGCCCCCGCGCAGGAACAGGCCGGAGGGTCAGTGGTCGCTGGAGGGCACGGGGACCGCCCCCCTGGTGCCCCACAGGCGGCTGGGCCGGCACCGAGGGCCCAAGGCCGAGCGGCCCCCACACGTCAGGCAGCGCTACACCCCGGCTCACCTGGACCGGATCTCCCAGTGCGTGGACGGGCTGAATCTCCACGTCCAGCAGGAGCGGGGCGCCCCCTCCACCCTGTCCCCCTCCGTGTCCGCCGTCCTCAAGCCCCCCAGCCCCAAGGTGGTCCGCTCGGCACCCCCCAGCCCCAAGGAGAAACACCTGCAGCTCTACGACGAGGTGGATACAGGTAACGGCTGCTCTCAAACCGCTGGAGAGGCCTGGCGTGGACAGACCCTCCCCCCTTCACCCCCCCTCCCACCCTCCACCCGCCTTCACCCAGCTTCCACCCTCCCCCTCCCCATCCTCCCCACCCTCCTCCCCCACCGTTCCCATCCTCCCATCCTCCCCATCCTCCCCATCCTCCCAACCCTCCCCATCCTCCCCCCCCCCCCTCCCCACCCTCCCCCCACCCTCCACCCGCCTTCACCCACCCTCTCCCCCACCCTCCCCCCCCTTCCCCACCCTCCCCACCCTCCCCCCGCCTTCACCCACCCTCTTCCCCCCCCCCACCCTCCCCCCCCTTCCCCCCCTCTCCCCCCTTCCCCCCTTCCCCCCCTCCCCCCTCCCCCCCTCCCCCCCCTCCCCCCCTCCCCCCTTCCCCCCCTTCCCCCCTTCCCCCCTTCCCCCCTTCCCCCCCTTCCCCCCTTCCCCCCCCTTCCCCCCCTCCCCCCTCCCCCCCTCCCCCCCCTCCCCCCCTCCCCCCCTCCCCCCTCCCCCCCTCCCCCCTCCCCCTCCCCCCTCCCCCCCTCCCCCCCTCCCCCCTCCCCCCTCCCCCCCTCCCCCCTCCCCCCCTCCCCCCTCCCCCCCTCCCCCCTCCCCTCCCTCCCCCCCCCTGCCCCCTCCCCACCCCCCCCACCCTCCCCCCCCTCCCCACCTTCCCCCCACTCCCCACCTTCCCCCACCCTCCCCCCCCCTTCCCCACCCTCTGCCCCCCCCTTCCCCACCCTCTCCCTCCCCCTCGCCCCCTCCCCTTCCACACCCTCTTCCCCCCCCCCTTCCCCCCCCTCACCCACCCTCCCCCCTTCCCTTTCCCCCTCCCCGCCCCTCCTTCCCTTCCCCACCCTCTTCCCTCTACCCTCTCCCTCCCCTTCCCCACCCTCTCCCCACCTCCCCACCCTCTCCCCCCACCCTCTCCCCCCACCCTCTCCCCCCACCCTCTCCCCCCACCCTCTCCCCCCACCCTCTCCCCCCACCCTCTCCCCCCACCCTCTCCCCCCACCCTCTCCCCCCACCCTCAGACTCCCCCCCCCCCCCCCAGACTCCCCCCCCCCCCCCCCCCCCCTCAGACTCCTCCTCTCCCTCCCCCCCCGTCTTTGTGCAGTGTCAGGATTCTTGGGGCTAAAAGCATTGGGGGATATGGGAGGAAAGGGGGGAATCAGGAGCTTGGATTTGATGATCAGCCATGATGAAAATGAATGGCGAGGCAGCCTCGATGGGCTGAATGGCCTCCTCCTAGTTTCTCTGTAACTGAATAGTCTTCTGTGAACAAGTCAGGATGAGGAATGTTGACTATGAATTATTGATTTGATTTATTATTGTCACATGTATTGGGATACAGTGAAAAGTATTGTTTCTTGCTCGCTATACAGACAAAGCATACCGTTCATAGAGTACACAGAGGAGAAGGAAAGGAGAGGGTGCAGAATGTAGTGTTACAGTCATAGCTAGGGTGTAGAGAAAGATCAACTTAATGCGAGGTAGGTCCATTCAAACGTCTGGGGGCAGCAGGGAAGAAGCTGTTCTTGAGTCGGTTGGTGTGTGTTTGGAGCAGGAATAGGCCTTTCGGCCCCTCCATCCTGCTCTCCCATTCACTAAGATCATGGCTGATCTCATTATAACCTCAACCCCACATGCGGCACGGTAGCACAGTGGTTAGCACTGCTGCTTCACAGCTCCAGGGACCCGGGTTCGATTCCCGGCTCGGGTCACTGTCTGTGTGGAGTTTGCACATTCTCCTAGTGTCTGCGTGGGTTTCCTCCGGGTGCTCCGGTTTCCTCCCACAGTCCCAAAGATGTGCGGATTAGGTTGATCGGCCATGCTAAAATTTCCCCTTAGTGTCCTGGGATGCGTAGGTTAGAGGGATTGGTGGGTAAATATGTAGGGATATGGGGGTAGGGTCTAGGTGGGATTGTGGTCGGTGCAGACTCGATGGGCCGAATGGCCTCTTTCTGTGCTGTAGGGTTTCTAAGTTTCTAAATTCCTGCACGTTCTCCCCGTATCTGCGTGGGTTTCCTCCCACAGTCCCAGAGATGTGCGGGTTAGGTTGATTGGCCGTGCTAAAAATTGCCCCTTAGTGTCCTGAGATGCGACCCCTGATAACCTTTCACCTCCGATAACATTCCCCACCGCCTGCCCCAGTTAATCCAGAATCTATCTCCCTGTGCCTGAAGATTCTTCCCAGTCTCTGCTCCCACTGCCTTTCGAGGAAGAAAGTTCCGGAGACTCACCGCCCTCTGAGTGAAAACATTTCTCCATCTCAAATGGGCCCCCGCTTATTTATAAACCGTGACCCCCTCCCCCTAGTTCTAGATTCTCCCACAAGAGGAACCACCCTCTCCACATCCCACCCTGTCAACACCCCTCAGCATCTAAAGGTTTCAATCAAGTCGCCTCTTGCTCTTCTGAACGGCAGCGTATACAAGCCTAACCTCCCCAACCTTCGCTCATAAAACAACTCGCCCACTCCTGGTCTTAGTCTGGTCGTCAACAGTCCCAGGACATTTGAGACACAAAGGCACAAACACACACACATTTTCACACCTGCACACATGTATTTACACACTGTTAAGGTGCTGGAGCAGAGCTCCCAAGTTACGTTAGGACCTCAATCATTCTTCTATTTTGGTATAAGTGTGAGGACAGGTTGCTTCACTCTGTGAGAAATTCCGCTGACAATTAGGGAACCTTTTATCGCAAAACAAACTTTATTGAATAACACAGATTAACTATCACTCTTCACAAATGAAGCAGCTTAACTTTTAATCATAGAAACCCTACAGTGCAGGAGGAGACCATTCGGCCCATCGAGTCTGCACCGACCACAATCCCACCCAGGCCCTACCCCCATACCCCTACACATTTACCCCACTAATCCCTCTAACCCACGCATCTCAGGACACTAAGGGGCAATTTTTAGCACGGCCAGTCAACCTAACCCGCACATCTTTGGGACTGCGGGAGGAAACCGGAGCACCCGGAGGAAACCCACGCAGACACGGGGAGAACGTGCAAACTCCACACAGACAGTGACCCGAGCCGGGAAGCGAACCCAGGTCCCCGGAGCTGTGAAGCAGCAGTGCTAACCACCCGATTAACAGATGCACAATATTTAAAATTGGAAATAAAAACTTTTAGTTTCTAACTAACCAAGGGGTAACCAAGAAGGTAGATGAGGGCAGTGCAGTTGATGTTATCTACATGGAATTTAACAAGGCCTTTGACAAAGTACCGCATGGTAGGTTGTTGCATAAGGTTAAATCTCACGGGATCTAGGGTGAGGTATCTAAATGGATACAAAATTGGCTTCTTGACAGGATGTGGAGATGCCGGCGTTGGACTGGGGTGAACACAGTAAGAAGTCTCACAACACCAGGTTAAAGTCCAACAGGTTTATTTATGGTATTTGCTACCAAATAAACCTGTTGGACTTTAACCTGGTGTTGTGAGACTTCTTCTTGACAGAAGCCAGAGAGTGGTTGTAGAGAGTTGGCCTGTGACCAGTGGTGTGCCTCAGGGATCAGTGCTGGGTCCACTGTTATTTGTCATTAGTATAAATGATTTGGATGAGAATATAGTGGCAGATGGACTTCAACCCGGATAAGTGTGTGGTGATCCATTTTGGCAGATCCAATGGGATGAAGCAGCAGTATAATATGAAGGGTACCATTCTTAGCAGTGTAGAGGATCAGAAGGACCTTGGGGTCCGGGTCCATAGGACTCTTAAATCGGCCTGGCAGGTGGAGGATGCGGTCAAGAAGGCGTACGGCGTACTGGCCTTCATTAATCGAGGGATTGAGTTTAGGAGTCGGGAGATAATGCTGCAGCTTTATAGGACCCTGGTTAGACCCCACTTGGAGTACTGCGCGCAGTTCTGGTCACCTCATTACAGGAAAGATGTTGAAGCCATTGAAAGGGTGCAGAGGAGATTTACAAGGATGTTGCCTGGATTGGGGGGCATGCCTTATGAGGATAGGTTGAGGGAGCTTGGTCTCTTCTCCCTGGAGAGACGAAGGATGAGAGGTGACCTGATAGAGGTTTACAAGATGTTGAGAGGTCTGGATAGGGTAGACTCTCAGAGGCTATTTCCAAGGGCTGAAATGGTTGCTACGAGAGGACACAGGTTTAAGGTGCTGGGGGGTAGGTACAGAGGAGATGTCAGGGGTAAGTTTTTCACTCAGAGGGTGGTGGGTGAGTGGAATCGGCTGACGTCGGTGGTGGTGGAGGCAAACTCGTTGGGGTCTTTTAAGAGACTTCTGGATGAGTACATGGGATTTAATGGGATTGAGGGCTATAGATAGGCCTAGAGGTGGGGATGTGATCGGCGCAACTTGTGGGCCGAAGGGCCTGTTTGTGCTGTGGCTTTCTATGTTCTATGTTCTATAGGAGGCATGGTTAGTAAGTTTGCAGATGACACCAAGATTGGTGGCATAGTGGACAGTGAAGAAGTTTATCTCGGATTGCAACGGGATCTTGATCAATTGGGCCAGTGGGCTGACGAATGGCAGATGGAGTTTAAGTTAGACAAGTGCGATGTGATGCATTTTGGTAGATCGAACCAGGGCAGGACTTACTCAGTTAATGGTAGGGCGTTGGGGAGAGTTATAGAACAAAGAGATCGAGGGGTACATGTTCATAGCTCCTTGAAAGTGGAGTCACAGATGGACAGAGTGGTGAAGAAGGCATTCGGCATGCTTGGTTTCATTGGTCAGAACATTGAATACAGGAATTGGGACGTCTTGTTGAAGTTGTACAAGACATTGGTACGGCCATACTTGGAATATTGTGTGCAATTCTGGTCACCCTATTATAGAAAGGATATTATTAAACTAGAAAGTGTACAGAAAAGATTTACGAGGATGCTACCAGGACTTGATGGTTTGAGTTATAAGGAGAGGCTGGATAGACTGGGACTTTTTTCTCTGGAGCGTAGGAGGCTGAGGGATGATCTTATAGAGGTCTATAAAATAATGAGGGGTACAGATCAGCTAGATAGTCAATATCTTTTCCCAAAGGTAGGGGAGTCTAAAACTAGAGGGCATAGGTTTAAGGTGAGAGGGGAGAGATACAAAAGTGTCCAGAGGGGCAATTTTTTCACACAGAGGGTGGTGAGTGTCTGGAACGAGCTGCCAGAGGTAGTAGTAGAGGCGAGTACAATTTGGTCTTTTAAAAAGCATTTAAACAGTTACATGGGTAAGATGGGTATAGAGGGATATGGGCCAAATGCGGGCAATTGGGACTAGCTTAGGGGCTTTTAAAAAAAAAAAAAAGGGCGGCATGGACAAGTTGGGCCGAAGGGCCTGTTTCCATGCTGTAAACCTCAATGACTCTAACTTATCACTGTTCAGTTCCAAATAAGCAACATTCCTCTTACAGATGCAAAAGCCACTTTATATAATTAACACGCGGACATGCACACTCCTACACGAATACATACGCGCACACAGACATGTGCGTACACACACATGCGCACATACATATATGAGCACGGACACACACGCACACATGTAAATGCACAAACACATGCATGCTTGAGCACCCGTGTGAGCACGCACGCGTGTACATGTGCGCGCACACGGGCACAAACAGACATGCATGCACAAACACACGTACACGCACAAATGCATGCACGCACAAACACGCATGTGAGCACGCGCATGTATGAACACGCATGTGAGCGCACGCATGTGAGCGCACACATGCACATGAGCAAGTGCGTGCATTCACACGCCTGCACGCACAAACACTCATGCACGTGTGTGTGCGTACACGCACGCGCACGCACACAGGAACACACGCACAAACCACCAAACATTGACGTGGGTCCATGTGGTTGACTTTGACAGGGACTGACGAAGATTCCGTGGGCAACGATTACGAGGTTCACCTGGAGATTGTGGAAAGCAGGTCAGATCCCAATCGCCGTCCCTCCTTGTTAGAATGTGACAACTTTGTATGGGATGTAATGTGACCAATGGTGACAAGCTGTAAGGGTCAGCTGACCCAGTAAAGGCGGCCAATGACAGAATGATGTGATGGTCAGCTGACTCACGATAAATAAGAACCTGTTGGGAATTGTGGGGGGGAGCTTGGATTGGCCCAGAGCGAGGCCCCACGTTTGGAGCAATGAAGTATTCTTCACTAAACCCTTTTTCTTTGATAAGTTGGAGTACGTTTTGTTACATTTTCAATATCTCAATTTGAAGAGTTCCTTCTGAAGACCATGAGAAATAGGAGCAGGAGTCGGCCATCTAGCCCCTCGAGCCTGCCCCGCCATTCAATAAGATCATGGCTGATCTGAAGTGGATCAGTTCCACTTACCCGCCTGATCCCTATAACCCCTAATTCCCTTACTGATCAGGAATCCATCTATCTGTGATTTAAACATATTCAACGAGGTAGCCTCCACCACTTCAGTGGGCAGAGAATTCCAGAGATTCACCACCCTCTGAGAGAAGAAGTTCCTCCTCAACTCTGTCCTAAACTGACCCCCCCCTTTATTTTGAGGCTGTGCCCTCCAGTTCTAGCTTCCTTTCTAAGTGGAAAGAATCTCTCCATCTCTACCCTATCCAGCCCCTTCATTATCTTATAGATCTCTATAAGATCCCCTCTCAGCCTTCTAAATTCCAACGAGTACAAACCTAATCTGCTCAATCTCTCTCCTCATAATCAACACCCCTCATCTCTGGTATCAACCTGGTGAACCTTCTCTGCACTCCCTCCAAGGCCAATATATCCTTCCGCAAATAAGGGGACCAATACTGCACACAGTATTCCAGCTGCGGCCTCACCAATGCCCTGTACAGATGCAGCAAGACATCTCTGCTTTTATATTCTATCCCCCTTTGCGATATAGGCCAACATCCCATTTGCCTTCTTGATCACCTGTTGCACCTGCAGACTGGGTTTTTGCGTCTCATGCACAAGGACCCCCAGGTCCCTCTGCACAGTAGCATGTTGAAATTTCTTTCCATTTAGATAATAATCCAATTTGCTGTTATTTCTTCCAAAGTGAATAACCTCGCATTTGTCAACGTTATACTCCATCTGCCAGATCCTCGCTCTCACTAAACACTCCTCACTAAATCCCCGGCGCCATTTATCATGCGCCATTTTACTCAGAAAGGCGAGCTCTCCGACTCATGATTCTTCGGCTGGCGACACATGCGGCGTTAAGAGCTTGGCAGAACATCTTAGAAACCCTACAGCACAGAAAGAGGCCATTCGGCCCATCGGGTCTGCACCGACCACAATCCCACCCAGGCCCTACCCCCATATCCCTGCATATATTTTACCCGCTAATCCCTCTAACCTACGCATCTCAGGACACTAAGGGGCAATTTTAGCACGGCCAATCAACCTAACCCGCACATCTTTCGGACTGTGGGAGGAAACCGGAGCACCCGGAGGAAAGCCACGCGGACACGAGGAGAACGTGCAAACTCCGCACAGACAGTGACCCGAGCCGGGAATCGAACCCGGGTCCCTGGAGCTGTGAAGCAGCAGTGCTAACCCACTGTGCTACCGTGCCGCCCCATTGAGCTTCACACATGGGAGAGTCAGTCAGAGGGCGCACGCCCACCCTCAGAATCGTAGGCCTCTGGCTTCAGGCCTCACCCTGGAGGCCTTAAGCATAAAGGCTGGTACTGAGGGAATGTGGAATTGACTTTCAGATGGCCTGAGGCAGCCACACGACCAGAAAAGATCTCAAAATAAGATTTACAGCCGGTCAAACACTTTCTTGAAAGGTGGACGACCATCTTAATGGCGGGGAGACCACAGTTAATTTATGCACAGCAAGAGGTGATGGCTTAGTGGTTGCTAGCGCTATCATAGAATCCCTACAGTGCAGAAGGAGGCCATTCGGCCCATCGAGTCTGCACCGACCACAATCCCATCCAGGCCCTACCCCCACATATTTACCCGCTAATCCCTCTAACCTACGCATCTCAGGATTCTAAGGGGCAATTTTTAACCTGGCCAATCAACCTAACCCGCACATCTTTGGACTGTGGGAGGAAACCGGAGCACCCGGAGGAAACCCACGCAGACACGAGGAGAATGTGCAAACTCCACACAGACAGTGACCCGAGCCAGGAATCGAACCCGGGACCCTGGAGCTGTGAAGCAGCAGTGCTAACCACTGTGCTACCGTGCCGCTAGTCTATTAATCCAGAAACTCGGCTAATGTTCTGGGGGACCCGGGTTCGAATCCCGCCACAGCAGATGGTGGAATTTGAATTCAATTTTAAAAATCTGGAATTAAGAATCTACTGATGACCTGTTGTCGGAAAAACCCATCTGGTTCCCTTTAGGGAAGGAAATCTGCCGTCCTTACCCCGGTCTGGCCAACATGTGACTCCAGAGACACAGCCTATGTGGTTGACTCTCAACTGCCCTCCAAGGGCAACTAGGGATGGGCAATAAATGTGGGCCCAGCCAGCGACGCCCGTGTCCCACGAATGAATAAGAGGAAAGGTCCCACAAACAGCAATGCAATCGTGAGCAGGTCATCTGCTTTTTCATTTGGGAATCGATTGAGGGGTGAATATTAACTTTATTAATTAGTATCACAAGTAGGCTTACATTAACACTGCAATGAAGTTACCTTACGAATCCCCTTGTTGCCACACTCCGGCGCTGTTCGGGTAACACTGAGGGAGAATTTAGCACGGCCAATGCACCCTAACCAGCACGTCTTTCGGACTCTGGGAGGAAACTGGAGCACCCGGAGGAAACCCACGCAGACACAGGGAGAATGTGCAGACTCCACACAGACAGTGACCCGAGCCGGGAGTCGAACCCAGGTCCCTGGCGCTGTGAGGCAGCAGTGCTAACTACTGTGCCACCCCGGAAAGTGGATGCGAACCATGATCTTATTGATTAGAAGCGCAGGTTCGGAAGAGGCCGAGTGGCCTTTTCCTGCTCCTATCTCATACGATCATCCAGCCAAACGTGCCTGAACTCCAAAGATGTGCGGGTTAGGTGGATTGGCCATGCTAAATTGCCCCTTAGTGTCCAAAGATGTGCAGGTTAGGTGGATTGGCCATGCTAAATTGCCCCTTAGTGTCCAAAGATGTGCAGGTTAGGTGGATTGGCCGTGCTAAATTGCCCCTTAGTGTCCAAAGATGTGCAGGTTAGGTGGATTGGCCGTGCTAAATTGCCCCTTAGTGTCCAAAGATGTGCAGGTTAGGTGGATTGGCCGTGCTAAATTGCCCCTTAGTGTCCAAAGATGTGCGGGTTAGGTGGATTGGCCATGCTAAATTGCCCCTTAGTGTCCAAAGATGTGCAGGTTAGGTGGATTGGCCGTGCTAAATTGCCCCTTAGTGTCCAAAGATGTGTAGGTTAGGTGGATTGGCCATGCTAAATTGCCCCTTAGAGTCCAAAGATGTGCAGGTTAGGTGGATTGGCCATGCTAAATTGCCCCTTAGTGTCCAAAGATGTGCAGGTTAGGTGGATTGGCCGTGCTAAATTGCCCCTTAGTGTCCAAAGATGTGTAGGTTAGGTGGATTGGCCATGCTAAATTGCCCCTTAGTGTCCAAAGATGTGCAGGTTAGGTGGATTGGCCATGCTAAATTGCCCCTTAGTGTCCAAAGATGTGCAGGTTAGGTGGATTGGCCATGCTAAATTGCCCCTTAGTGTCCAAAGATGTGCGGGTTAGGTGGATTGCCCATGCTAAATTGCCCCTTAGTGTCCAAAGATGTGCAGGTTAGGTGGATTGGCCATGCTAAATTGCCCCTTAGTGTCCAAAGATGTGCGGGTTAGGTGGATTGGCCATGCTAAATTGCCCCTTAGTGTCCAAAGATGTGCAGGTTAGGTGGATTGGCCGTGCTAAATTGCCCCTTAGTGTCCAAAGATGTGCGGGTTAGGTGGATTGGCCATGCTAAATTGCCCCTTAGTGTCCAAAGATGTGCGGGTTAGGTGGATTGGCCATGCTAAATTGCCCCTTAGTGTCCAAAGATGTGTATGTTAGGTGGATTGGCCATGCTAAATTGCTCCTTAGTGTCCAAAGATGTGTAGGTTAGGTGGATTGGCCATGCTAAATTGCCCCTTAGTGTCCAAAGATGTGTAGGTTAGGTGGATTGGCCATGCTAAATTGCCCCTTAGTGTCCAAAGATGTACAGGTTAGGTGTATTGGCCATGCTAAATCGCCCCTTAGTGTCCAAAGATGTGCGGGTTCGGTGGATTGGCCATGCTAAATTGCCCCTTAGTGTCAGGGTGACTAGCTAGGGTAAATACATGAGATTAAGTGGATGGGGCCTGGGTGGGACTGTGGTCGGTGCAGACTCGATGGGCCGAATGGCCTCCTCCTGCACTGCAGGGATTCTATGATTCTTCTATGATTCTACTGACACAGCTGGTTAATTGAGATCACGAACACTCCTTTCCTTTCTGTTGCAAGGAAGGGTATGTTGAACTTGACCTGAGGATGGACCTTGGAATTATCTGGATAGTTAGAATGCTAATTTTATCTGATTTGCCTCCTCCAGCTCCTCGGAGACCACGAATCAGAAGGTGACTGATTGGGAATCCCAATTCGAAAGTGGTAAGTAATTGTCTATAATCGTACTGAGATACCTTTTGATTTGATTTATTATTGTCACATGTACCGGGATATAGTGAAAAGTATTGTGTCTTGCGTGCTATACAGACAAAGCATACCGTTCATAGAGTACATAGGGGAGAAGGATTTGATTTATTATTGTCACATGTATTGGGATACAGTGAAAAGTATTGTTTCTTGCGCGCGATACAGGCAAAGCATACCGTTTATAGAGAAGCAAAGGAGAGAGTGCAGAATGTAGTGTTACAGTCATAGCTAGGGTGTAGAGAGAGATCAACTTAGTGCGAGGTAGGTCCATTCAAAAGTCTGACAGCAGCAGGGAAGAAGCTGTTCTTGAGTCGGTCGGTGCGTGACCTCAGACTTTTGTATCTTTTTCCCAACGGGAGAAGGTGGAAGAGAGAATGTCCGGGGTGCGTGGGGGGTCCTTGATTATGCTGGCTGCTTTTCCCCGAGGCAGCGGGAAGTGTAGACAGAGTCAATGGATGGGAGGCTGGTTTCACGACCTTTCGTAGTTTCTTGTGGCCTTGGATAGAGCAGGAGCCCAGACCGAGCTGTGACACATCGGAAAGGATTACTTTCTATGGTGCATCTGTAAAAGTTGGTGAGAGTCGGAGCTGACATGCCAAATTTCCTTAGTCTTCTGAGAAAGTAGAGGCGTTGGTGGGGCTTTCTTAACCAGAGTGTCGGCATGGGGGGGACCAGGACAGGTTCCATAGAACCATAGAGTAGAATCATCATAGAATCCCTACAGTGCAAGAGGCCATTCGGCCCATCGAGTCTGCACCGACCACAATCCCAACCAGGCCATATCCCGTAACCCCGCATATTTACCCTGCCAATCCCTCTAACCTATGCATCCCGGAACACTTAGGGGCAATTTAGCACGGCCAATCCACCTAACCCACATGTCTTTGGACTGGGAGGAAACCGGAGCACCCGGAGGAAACCCATGCAGACACGGAGAGAACGTGCAGACTCCACACAGACAGTGATCCAAGCCGGGAATCGAACCCGGGTCCCTGGCGCTGTGAGGCAGCAGCGCTAACCCGCTGTGCCACCGTGCCATCCCCAGTTGTTGGTGATCTGGACACCTAAAAACTTGAAGCTCTCGACCCTTTCTACTTCATCCCCGTTGATGTAGACAGGGGCATGTTCTCCTTTACACTTCCTGAAGTCGATGACAATCTCCTTCGTTTTGTTGACATTGAGGGAGAGATTATTGTTGCTGCACCAGTTCCCCAGATTCTCTATCTCATTCCTGTACTCTGTCTCGTCATTGTTTGAGATCCGATCCAGCAAACTTGAAAATAGAGGCACTATGAGTCACAGAAAAGTGATAGAACGAGAGGTCAGTGCGAGATGGAAATAATACCGGAGAATAAGTGACAGATGGGCCTGCAGAGGAGGGGTTCTACTGGGACAAAACAATTGTGGGGGGTCAAGATGGAGGTTGTCCCAATACAACCCCCTTTCATTGAGCACTCACCTTTATTCTCCCATTAACACATTCTTGGGTCGCACAGTGGGTTAGCACTGCTGCCTCGCAGCGCCAGGGACCCGGGTTCGATTCCCGGCTTGGGTCATTGTCTGTGTGGAGTTTGCACGTTCTCCCCGTGTCTGCGTGGGTTTCCTCCGGGTGCTCCGGTTTCCTCCCCACTCCAAAGGTGTGCTAAATTGCCCCTTACTGTTGAAAGATGTGCGGGTTAGGTAGATTGGCCGTGCTAAATTGCCCCTTGGTGCCCAAAGATGTGCAGGTTAGGTGGATTGGTCATGCTAAATTGTCCCTTAGTGTCCAAAGATGTGCAGGTTAGGTGGATTGGCCATGCTAAATTGTCCCTTGGTGCCCAAGGATGTGCAGGTTTGGTGGATTGGCCATGCTAAATTGCCCCTTAGATGTGTAGGAAAAAGTTGAAAGTTTATTTATTCGTCACAAGTCGGCTTGCATTCACACTGCAATGAAGTTACTGTGAAATTCCCCTAGGATGGCAGAGACAGAGAGAGAGAGAGAGAGAGGTGGAGAGAGGGAGGGAGAGTGGGGGAGGGAGAGGTGGAGAGCGTGAGGGAGGGAGGGGCAGAGAGCATGAGGGAGAGGTGGAGAGTGGGGGACAGGGAGAGGCGGAGGGAGGGGGAGGGAGAGGCGGAGAGCGTGAAGGAGAGATTGAGTGAGGGAGAGAGAGAGGTGGGGAAGGGGGGGTGGAGAGAGGCGGGGGGAGGGAGTTGGTGAGCATGAGGGTGCGATTGTGTGAGTGGGGGAGTGAAGGAGAGAGAGAGAAGTACAGGTGTGAGGTTGCGATTGTGTGAGGGGGAGAGAAGCGTTGTAGACGGAGACAGTGAGAGGCACAGTGACGCTGTATAAACCGGCTCAGAATCCTCCCGTCTCAAAATTCCAATCTAATTAACAATTTAATAAGATGTGTAAAATAGCTTTAATCATAATGCCATGGTTTAGTTGACGCAGAGCTGATGATAGGTAGAGCGTTGATGGATGGGTGTAATCGGTGAATGTGTGTTTGGTCTGGGGCAGGGTGAGGGGCTGAGGAGAGAGGAGGATTACTGGGGGTGGGGGGGTGGATTTCTGCTCTGTTAACATCAAGAGTTCTTCTTCCAGAAGGAACAAGATAGAACTGACAAAATCGGGGGGGGGGGGGGGGGTGGGGGGCGGGGGGGGTGTGCTGTTCCCTGTTGGCCAGTCGGCCATCACGGCACGGAAGGGGGCCATTCAGCCCATCAGCTGCTTCTGACTCTGGGTCAATCCATAAGACATAGGAGCAGAATGAGGTCACTCGGCCCATCGAGTCTGCTCCGCCATTCAATCATGGCTGATATTTTCCTCATTCCCATTCTCCTGCCCTTTTCCCCATCACCCCTCATCCCCTTATTAATCAAGAACCGATCTATCTCTGTCTTAAAGACACTCAATGACCCGGCCTCCACAGCCTTCTGCGGCAAAGAGTTCCACAGATTCACCACTCTCCGGCTGAAGACATTCCTCCTCCTCTCTGATTTAAAGGAGCGTCCCTTCAGCCTGAGGTTGTGCCCTCTGGTTCTAGTTTTTCCTACCAGTGGAAACATCCTCTCCACGTCCACTCTATCCAGGCCTCGCCTGTAAGTTTCAATAAGATCCTCCCCCTCATCCTTCTAAACTCCAACGAGTACAGACCCAGAGTCCTCAACCGTTCCTCATACGGCAAGCTCTTCATTCCAGGGATCATTCTTGTGAACCTCCTCTGGACCCTTTCCAAGGCCGGCACATCCTTCCTTAGATACGGGGCCCAAAACTGCTCACAATACTCCAAATGGGGGTCTGACCAGAGCCTTATACAGCCTCAGAAGTACATCCCTACCCTTTCCTTCCCCCCTTCCCCGCTCAAGCCCCCACCCCCCCCCACGCCATGTCTCTACCAGTTCCCATGAGTGGTTTTCCTTTTGAATTGATTCATCATTACCAATCCTGCAGCCTCTTGGGGTCGTGGGATCCAGGTTGTTGACACCCGCTGTATTTAAAAGAAATCTTCCCCCATCCCCCTCCCCCAAAACCTTACATCCGTCCCTCTCAATCCTTGGACCATCAGCTAATGGGATCAAACCTCCCCTCGGCCTCCGTCGCTCTGAGGTGTCCAACTCCCACCCCCTAACCTCAAGGCCCCTCGTCCCCCGAAACCGTTCTGGGAAATCTCCCTCCTCACCCTCTCCGTCACCCTTGTCACTTCCTGGAAGCAGACCCGATGGGCCGCATGGCCTCCTTCTGCACTGTCAGTATTCAAAGTGCGGTGACCAGAATTGGACTTGATAGAATCAGAGAATCCCTACAGTGCAGAAGAAGGCTATTCGGCCCCCTCCCTCCCCCTCCCCCCCTTCCCCCCCCCCCTTCCCCCCCCTTCCCCCCCCTTCCCCCCCCTTCCCCCCCCTTCCCCCCCCTTCCCCCCCTTCCCCCCCCTTCCCCCCCCTTCTCCCCCCTTCTCCCCCCCTCCCCCCCTTCCCCCCCCTTCCCCCCCCCTTCCCCCCCTTCCCCCCCCTTCCCCCCCCCCTTCCCCCCCCCTTCCCCCCCCCCTTCCCCCCCCCTTCCCCCCCCCCTTCCCCCCCCCCTTCCCCCCCCCCTTCCCCCCCCCCCTTCCCCCCCCCTTCCCCCCCCCTTCCCCCCCCTTCCCCCCCCCTTCCCCCCCCCTTCCCCCCCCCCTTCCCCCCCCCCCTTCCCCCCCCTTCCCCCCCCCTTCCCCCCCTTCCCCCCCTTCCCCCCCCCTTCCCCCCCCCTTCCCCCCCCCCTTCCCCCCCCCTCCCCCCCCCTCCCCCCCCCTCCCCCCCCCTTCCCCCCCCTTCCCCCCCCCCTTCCCCCCCCCTTCCCCCCCCCCTTCCCCCCCCCCTTCCCCCCCCCCTTCCCCCCCCTTCCCCCCCCCTTCCCCCCCCCTTCCCCCCCCCTTCCCCCCCCCTTCCCCCCCCCCTTCCCCCCCCCTTCCCCCCCCCCTTCCCCCCCCTTCCCCCCCCCTTCCCCCCCCCTTCCCCCCCCCCTTCCCCCCCCCTTCCCCCCCCCTTCCCCCCCCCTTCCCCCCCCCCCCCTTCCCCCCCCCTTCCCCTTAATGGGAGGTAGGTCCATTCAAAAGTCTGACGGCAGCAGGAAG